>NC_084821.1:50756122-51056122 GCF_958449725.1 Rosa rugosa | reverse complement strand
TACCCTTGCCGATTGCCGACGATGTGGCACCCTCGTCGAGGTACCCTTGCTGATTGCCGACGACGTGGCACCCTCGTCGAGGTACCTTTGCTGATTGCCGACGACGTGGCACCCTCGTCGAGCCCTTGCTGATTGCCGACGACGTGGCACCCTCGTCGAGGTACCTTTGCTGATTGCCGACGACGTGGCACCCTCGTCGAGCCACCCTCGTCGAGGTACCCTTGCCGATTGCCGACGACGTGGCACCCTTGTCGAGCCCTTGCTGATTGCCGACGACGTGGCACCCTCGTCGAGGTACCTTTGCTGATTGCCGACGACGTGGCACCCTCGTCGAGCCACCCTCGTCGAGGTACCCTTGCCGATTTCTGATGACGTGGCACCCTCGTCGAGGCACCCTTGTCTGCCTTGTCGAAATAAAACTCCAACCTCGAGGCGCCAACATCGAGGCGCTTACGCCGACATCGAGGCACTTACGCCGATGACGTGGCACCCTCGTCGAAATCTGATTGCCGATGACGTGGCACCTTTGTCAAAATGGATGCCTACGCCGACGACGTGGCACCCTCGTAGAAATCCTATTGCCGACGACGTGGCACCCTCGTCAAAATGGACGCTGACGTCGTGGCACCCTCGTCGAAATAGACGTTGATCTCGAAATGGACGTCGACGTCGAGGCGCCCTTGTCGAGAGGGACGCCGACGCCGACGACGAAACGCCGACATCGAGGCGCCCTCGTCGAAATGGACGACGACGTCGAGGCACCCTTGTCGAAGCCGACGTCGAGGCGCCCTCGTCGAAATAGGACGCCGACGTCGAGGCACCCTTGTCGAAGTTGACGTCAAGGCGCCCTCGTCGAAATGGACGCCGACATCGAGGCGCCCTCGTCGAAATGGACGACGACGTCGAGGCACCCTTGTCGAAGCCGACGTCGAGGCGCCCTCGTCGAAATAGGACGCCGACGTCGAGGAACCCTTGTCGAAGTTGACGTCGAGGCGCCCTCGTCGAAATGGACGCCGACGTCGAGGCACCCTCGTCGAAATGGACACCGACGTCGAAGCACCCTTGTCGAAGTGGACACCTACGCCGACGTCGAGACGCCCTTGCCTTCATTAAAATAGACCCCTACGCCGATGTCAAGGTTGACGCCAAGGGTCGACGACGAGACGCCAACATCGAGGTCGACACTAAGGTTATTGTGAAACACGCCACCGACGTCGAGGTTGGGGTCGATGTCGAGGTTAGCGCCGACGTCGAGGTCGACGCCAAGGATATTGAAAAAGACGCCACCGACGTCGAGGTTGACACCGAGGTTATTGCGAAAGAAGTCATCGACATCGAGGTTGGCGCTGACGTCGAGGTTGATACCGAGGCCGAGGTTAGCACCGAGGTTATTGCGAAAGAAGTCATCGACGTCGAGGTTGGCGCCGACGTCGAGGTTGACACTGAGATTATTGAGAAAAACGTCACCGACGTCGAGGTTGGCGCCGACGTCAAGGTTGATACCGACGTGGAGGTTAGCGCCGAGGTTATTGAGAGCGACATCATAGACGTCGAGGCTGGCATAGTAGTTATTGAGAAGGATGTCACTGACGTCGAGGTTGGTGTCGAGATTATTGAGGAAAAATCACCACCGTCGAGGTTGACGCCGTAGACATTAAAGAAGACGTCATCGACGCCTACGCCGATGTCGACGTCATGGTCATTGTGAAGGAGACGTCATGACGTCGAGGCCGACGTCGCAGAATGTTAGGTGACTAAGAAAGGAAAAGAGGAAGAGTTTCGCAGTAGGGTACCTCAGGCTCGGAGTCTAGTTTGAGCTGCGCTGGGGGCACGGCTTAGGAACAAGGTAGCTGGGCACCGAGCGCAGGTGAGACTAGAAACTAGGCTTCGGCGTTGTGGGCGAGGCACCGTAGACGCCACAAGCAGACGAGTCCGCGACGCGAAGACCCGATACTAGAATGGCTGCAAGACAAAGGCAGATTTGAGTCCTGATTTGGGCACGTCGGCATCGGCGTCGTCGACGAGATGAGATGCCGACTCTAAAGAAGGAACGAGGATCTTCTTATACGGGCATCTACATTTTCAACACGAGGAAGGCCTAGATGAAATTCAAAGAGGGGTGCCCAAAGAGAAGTATAAAGATGTGGAGCCCATAGAGAAATTTGAGCTTTGGAAATTTTCTCTTGGGATGAATTCCCAAGGAGAAAATTTGGGGGCATTGTGGGGGTGGTCAATAAATTTGACCCTGCAATCAAGGCAATTAAAGAGAAGTAATGACAACAGTAAATGCAACGGTTAATGTAGCTGTAAATGCGACGATAAATGCGACATTCAGTATGACAATCATGGCCGCCAATAAGTGACGGTTATTGCAGGAGTAAATACGGCCTTAATGGTGGCGTGCCGCTCAAGTCACTACGGCTTGCTGTGCAAGTTTACTTGCCGCCCACGCCGAGGTACACCTATAAATAGGCTGCTCGACGTCAAGGTAATGCATCGAATTCCAATTCACTCTACTCCACTACTAAGAAACATACTGACTTAGGCATCAGAGAGTCTTCTGCAGGTACCCCCCTCCTCCTCGAGCCGACGGTCAAACTTCGAGTCAACGCTTGAAGGAAGCTTCTCGATTGTTCCTGGTCAGCTCCCGCTCCAGTCCGCATTCATTGGTGAGTCAAACTCCTCAACGGAATTTTTCTGCACCAACAGTTGGTGGAGGAGGATTTGATGGAGTTTATAGAGGCTTCATAGAAGACTTGAAGTCATATGTTGCCGTTAAGAGAATATCCATAGAGTCTAGCCAAGGACTAAAGGAGTATGAAGCTGAAGTGAAGATCATCAGTCGTCTCCGGCATCGAAATCTTGTGCAACTCATTGGTTGGTGCCACTACGAAGGACAACTCCTACTAGTCTACAAGTTCATACCCAACGGCAGCTTGGATTCTCATCTATACAATGGAAACAGCTCGTTGACATGGGAAGTAAGATATAGAATTGCTCTAGCATTGGCGTCTGCGTTGTTCTATCTACACGAAGAATCAGTGCGATGTGTGCTGCACTGGAATATTAAATCCAGTAACGTCATGCTGGATTCGAATTTCAACGCCAAACTCGGAGATTTTGGGTTAGCACGATTCGTGGACCATGAAAAAGAGCTGCAAACAACTTCCCTGAGAGGAACTATGAGCTACATGGCTCCGGAATATGTTATTACGGGGATGGCTAGCAAGAGAACGGAAGTCTACAGCTTTGGAATAATTTGCTTGGAGATTGCCTGCGGAAGAAAACTCATCGATCTCAAGTCTGTCAATATGGTCGATTGGGTTTGGCAGCTCTATGAAGAGAAGAAGGTTACTGAAGCAGCCGACCCAAAACTGTGTGGAAATTATGATGAGAAACAAATGGAGTGTTTGATGATTGTTGGGCTGTGGTGTGCTCATCCCGATTACAAAATGAGGCCTTCGATACAACGGGTAATCCAAGTGCTTAATTTCGAGATTCCATTGCCCATCTTTCAATCCAAGACGCCGGTGGCAACCAATTCTACATGAAATTCATCTAGATTTTTTTAATTTTTTGTTTCCTTTTCTGGAGAAAGAAACGACTGTTTACGCTTTAAAATTAGCTAGCTAGTGACCATTATAATACTAATACAAACTCTTTAGGAGCTAATCGTTTTGGGCATTTGTATGATTTTTAAAAGTTGTTTTTTATTAGGGAAAAATTCACCAACGGTGTCTGGACACTTAGGAGACTTTCAGAATGATACCTGAACTTACAAAGTTATCAATGTGATACCTGGACTCATTTTTTCGTATCAACGTCGTACCTATGACCAATTTCCGTAACGGCTCCGTGACGGAAATTGGCCGTATGTATCACATTGATATGAAAAAATGAGTCCAGGTATCACATTGATAACTTTGTAAGTTTAGGTATCATTCTGAAAGTCCCTAAGTGCCCAGATACCGTTGGTGAATTTTTCCCAATTTTGCACGTGCGATGCACGTGAGTCACTTAATGAAGACAAAAGGACCGATTTACCCTCAAATTCTTTCTTTCTTTTCTTTTCTTTTTTTCTTTATTCTTCTTTCTTTCTTTCTTTCTTTCTTCTTCTTCTTTTCTGGTTTCTTCTTCCCCTGATTTGAATCATCAAGATTCAAATCATCTTGCTCGTCCAATTCCCACCGCCGATCGCCGATCAAAAACCGCCGCTGCGTCTCAATCCACCTTCATGCACCACAGATGTTCTGGTTCCCCCAACTTCAAATCCTATAGCAAATTGAAATTGTGCATTGAGGCTTCACCGCTCACTCCGAGTTCATCCCCGCCGCCGTCGCCAATGACTTGACCACAACAACCTCCACCACCGCACAACAACGTCGTCCTCCGCTGCTTCTCGATTGGGTTTGGGGATGAGGACTGCTTCTTCCTCCACCGCTAGCGAAATCGTGGAGGCTCAAGGCCACATTCTAAGGACCACCGGCCGGAAGGACCGCCACAACAAGGTTTGCACCACCAAAGGCCCCAGGGACCGCAGCATCAGGCTCGTCGCCCACACCGCCATTCAATTCTACGACATGCAGGACCGGCTTGGATACGACCAGCCTAGCAAGGTCGTCGATTGGCTAATCAAGAAAGTCAAGGCCGCAATCAACGAGCTCGACTAGCTGCCACCGTGGAACCCAAACTAAATTTATGTTCATACAACATTTTCTCCGACGATGCCGATATCCGCCGCGCAGGACACGCAGAACGTGAGCCTCAATTTCTCGATGGTGAAGGCTCCGAGTTCTTTGTCTACTAATCAGCGAGGCATAATGGTGGGTAGCAGCGGAGTGGCGAAGCTGGTGAATAAGAACAACTCGAATTTTCTGCAGGTGAGGATGGTGTGGAGGCCGAAGTTGTTAATCTTTATCTGCCTAAAATTGCCTCTGATCGAAGTTGGGCTAGAGGCCGAAGTTGTCGGCTAAACCGATGAAGTTGCAGGTGAGGATGGTGTGGAGGTGGTGTTGCATGTCAGGAATGAAGGAGAGGATGGAGGGGTGGGATTGGAGCTGTGATTTGAGAGTGGAGGGCTGGCGGGGTCTGAGTTTCTGATCAATGGTGTATAAAAGGGGGTCGGAGGAGAGAACGAGAGTGGTGGTGGTCAAGTCATTGGCGGCGGCGGCGGGGATGAACTCGGAGTGAGCGGTGAAGCCTCAATGCACAATTTCAATTTGCTATAGGATTTGAAGTTGGGGGAACCATAAACATTTGTGGTGCATGAAGGTGGATTGAGACCCAACGGCGGTGTTTGATCGGCGATCGGCGGTGGGAATCGGACGAGCAAATCAGGGGAAGAAGAAACTAGAAAAGAAGAAGAAAGAAAGAAAGAAGAATAAAGAAAAAAAGAAAAGAAAAAAAAGAAAGAATTTGAGGGTAAATCGGTCCTTTTGTCTTCATTAAGTGACTCACGTGCATCGCACGTGCAAAATTGGAAAAAATTCACCAACGGTGTCTGGACACTTAGGGACTTTCAGAATGATACCTGAACTTACAAAGTTATCAATGTGATACCTGGACTCATTTTTTCGTATCAATGTGATACCTACGGCCAATTTCCGTCACGGAGCGGTTACGGAAATTGGTCATAGGTACGATGTTGATACGAAAAAATGAGTCCAGGTATCACATTGATAACTTTGTAAGTTCAGGTATCATTCTGAAAGTCCCCTAAGTGTCCAGACACCGTCGGTGAATTTTTCCCTTTTTATTAAGTTGGGAGTTAATTAAAGGATTAAAGGAATACATATGTTGGAACATGCATTGTGCAATTTCCGATCATCTACCAATGTACGTAGGGGTTACTTTATTTTTATGCATGTTTTTATTATTGCGTCACAACAAATTCAGACATTTGATGACTGCGTTAGGATCATTAGTCACTGTTCATCTACACTTGGTGGTTCTTACTACAGGTTTGGGGCAAAGTCAAGGTCAAGGTCAAGAAAAATTAAATTTCGATTTTCAATTATTTTATCAACAATTGTTAGAACACATGAGACACATAATCAAAAACTAAAATACATGCAAGAAAGAAATGCAAAGAAAAATACTAGTAAATTATAGTAAACAATCTTTTTCCCTTGATTCTAGTTGGACATCCAAATTTGATATTTGGACCTCCATCTTTTTTTAATTATCAATAGATTTTGTCAACTCATATGAAAAGACAAATAAAAACAGAGAGAAAAAAAAAAAAAAAAAAAAAACTCTTCTCACCTCCCCTATTAATATAGCATTCAAATTTTTTTTTTATTCCTTATATTACCTATATAACTTTATAATTTACCTAAAATAATTAAGTAAAGATAATTAATTTCTATACATGGCCCTATCATTTAATACAAAAGTAAATTAAAAACAATAGGAATTTGAAATTTCCTTAAACTAAATTTATTGAATATCTTGGTGTAGTTATTACTAATTAAGATCCAAGCTTTTAATTAGATTTAATCAATGTATATATATATATTTTTTTTTAGAACCAAAGTCTTTTCTAGAACCATCCATATTGCAAAAAAAAACAAAAAAAAAACTATGATCTGGAGTAATAGAAAAATCTTTGTAATTGTCTACTTGTTCGGATCCTCCAAGAATCACTTTCTGATTCCGTCACTGAAAGTACACCAAAAATATAGGCAACATATTCACACAATTCTTCATGATTGAATTGATAGATATAAGAAAGAAAAAAAAGAAGAAAAAAAAACAACAACAAATTGTTAAAGATACATATTTAATTGTTCAAGGATGTTTTGGTAAAATTAAGGAGGTCTACTTAATTATTTAAGTATTCAAAAAAGTGAATTGGAGGTTTAATAAGTAGGAGAGGTCTAAATATCAAATTTAGAGGTCCAACTAGAACCTCCCTTTAATAAATAAGTAAAATATGTGTGGATGGAATATCAAATTATCTAGTCAGTCGAGTTGGACGGCGTGTTTCTTGTTGCAGGTCTCTTTTGGGGGAAAAGAGAGGATCCACTCCCAAAAAGTAGCCAACCAGTGTAGCTGTGGCCTGGTTAGTCGTGCCCCGCGTTCAATGCCCATTCACATTATTGATCGGAGAAAAGGGTTGGTGGCCCGTCTCGTCTGACATTATTGATCGGAAGATGTGTCCCGCGTTCAGTACATTCACATTGGCCTTTTCTTTTGGTAAAGCCATGCATATTCAACTGCTTTACAGCCATATATATTAACTCACGATTCTCTGGGTCCTCTTTCTAGATACCAATTCTAGACTCAAAGATTAGTTCTTTTCTGGGTCCTCTTTCTTGGTTGCTTCTCGTACATTTGAATTTTTTTTATCTTCTTATTGCTTTTATAGAGACATTGAAACGGTAGGAGATGATTTAAATGAGGAATTTGAGGGTAACTCGTGATATGCTACACGGATAAATTGTCCGATGCATCTAATGATCAATGGTTTTGAATTTTACACCTGAAATACTTCTTATTAAGTAACAATTCGTTAATTACATGTGTTGCAACAAGATTAATCTTTTCTTCTATCATTAGAAGTCTTCTAATTAATTCACGTTGTCTTTCAAAAAAAAAAAAATAGATCTAACTCCTGTGGCTGATGAGAATGTATAACTAATTTGGCCAAAACAGAAAAAAGTATTACGAAATACAAAACATTAGAGGAGAATATTATGCATGCGTGCATGCAATTAGAAGCTACAGTTGCATAAAACCACACTAAAATTTACGGAACTTACAAATCCAAAAACTTCCCAGAAATCAAGAGTCAATGTTCAAGTCCTCCACCGAACAATTGACCTTACAGTCCTCCGTAGACCAGGGATCAATCTGCTCAATTTATAGGGCAATTATATTTCTGCAATTAATGGAAGCTATCGATACCTACCAATTACTCTCAAATCTCGATCTCTCTCCAAAAACAAAATGGAGTTTCATCACTTCCTTATTCATCTCCTGACGAGATTACACATCTTCCTTCTGTTAACCGCTACTGCAACTCCATTAACTTTCAATTTCTCCCCCTCTCTGCAAAGTGATACCACCACCAAGTTAAGTACCGAGGGAGATGCTTCTATCGGCAACGACCAAATCCTACACCTCACCAATGCAGACCAATCACAAACAGAGAGCATCGGTCGAGTCTCTTACCGTGAACCCTTCCTCCTGCGGCAAAAAGCCACCGGAAAACTAGCTGATTTCACCACACATTTCACCTTTGTCATCAATCCTCCAGACAACGGTGGCTACGGACTCGTGTTCTTCCTGGCGCCTAATGGGTCCTTACTCAACAGGGATCTAGGGAAAGGTGGCAGTATGGGACTCCCTGTCAACAGCACAATGGAAAACCCTATCCAATCAACCAATGAGTATGCCTTTGTGGCGGTGGAGTTTGATACCTACCAGAATCAAGAGCCGACCGTCCAAGACCCCCTCGGCGAACATATAGGTATAGACGTCAACTCCTTAGATTCTATTGCTACCCAGCATTGGAGTAAATTTAATGGGGGTACTAGTACTATGATGGCTCAACAAAACAGTGCTAAGATTAGTTATGATTCCATCTCAAAAAATCTTAGTGTTTCCTTAATTACTAGTTATGTACTTGAGGGTACACCTGCAGCTATGAAAACGAGCACTAATCTGTATCACATAGTTGATCTGGAAAAATACTTGCCGGGTAGGGTCATTGTTGGGTTCTCAGCTGCAACAGATAGTAATACTTTCCATAACATAATCTCATGGAATTTTACTTCAACTTTACTTGTTGATCCTGAGCCTCTACCTCCTTCTAGTCCACAAGTACCGGTGAGTCCAAAAAAGGCACCTGAATCTCTAACTACCTCTGGCCAAGCAATCCAAAATCAATCTCAAATTCCTTCCCCAGGTCCTAGTTCTATAGCCAAGTCGAAAAAGCAAAATATCCTGGTACTAATAGCAACTGCAATTTTTAGTACTATAGGTGTATTTTGCTTGCTCGGAGGTTTCATTTGGTTCATCTTTTGGATCAAGAATAGAGCACCAGGAGAAAGTAATATTGATGAACATCCTATGATTCGAGACCCAACAGACGAGCAATTCGGAAGGGAGACTGGCCCCCGGCAGTTCTCCTATAGGGAGTTGGAAGTGGCAACGGGTAACTTTTCTGATGAAAACAAGCTCGGAGGTGGAGGTTTCGGTGACGTTTACAAAGGCTTCTTAAATAGCTCGAACTGTTATGTTGCTGTTAAGAAGATATTGAAGAATTCTGACCAAGGGCCAAGGGAGTATGGAGCAGAAATAAGAATCCTCAGTTTGCTTAGGCATCGGAATCTTGTGCAACTCCATGGTTGGTGCCACGAAAAAGAAATGCTTCTTGTTTACGAGTTCATGCCCAATGGCAGTTTAGATTCTCATCTGTTCAGAGGAGGAAGCTTGTTAAGTTGGGAGATCAGATACAGAATTGCTCAACGCTTGGCATCTGTGTTGATGTATATACAACACGAATGGGACCAATATGTGGTGCACAGGGATATCAAATCTAGTAACATTATGTTGGATTCAGAGTTCAGTACGTCCAAAACTTGGAGATTTTGGGTTAGCTCGATTTGTTGACCACGACTGATGTAGGACGAGAATGGACCCAGTTTAGCCGAAAAACCATAAAAGTAGAGAAGCGGTGTAGAATCAAGAAGAGTGATTGGAAAATAGGTAACTCACGCGTAATTAGGTTACTAGCCGCTGGAATATTCAAGAAGATTTGGTTTTGGACTTTTCGGGTTTCTCGTGCGAAAAGTCAGGTTTTGATTTTGAATCAGATTTGACTAACTTTTGGCCAGAATGTCCGTTTGAAACGCATGATAACTTTCCAGAATGGGAACGACGAGATCTTCAAGACTCACTTTAGTGAGCCCTATCAGATTTAGGCCAAAATGTATCGTCTTAATTATCCGATTCGTGATTTAATATTTTTAGGTTAGTTTTACATTTTTTTTATTTTAGGTTTTCTAGTTTATTTTGGATTTGTTTTGTTTTAATCCGTGGGCTTTAGGGTTTCATTGTTAGTCACCCTAGGGTTTCTTTTCCCATATATAAGCAACCTTAAACGGCTGCAGAACTATCTTTTATCATATTATCAATCAAAATTGAGAGTTTTCTCTTTTATCTCTGGTGGACTCCAGAATATTTGTTTTAGGTTTATTGCTTGTAAACCTAGGGTTACTTCCGCCCGCGTCAAATCATCGAAAACAACTATTGTTGCTGGAACCAAGGGGTATATGGCTCCAGATTATGTCACTAAAAAGAAGGCGAGTAAGGATACTGATATCTTCAGCTTCGGAGTTGTTGCGTTGGAAATAGCATGTGGAAGAAAACCCATTGACCACAGGTTGGAAAGTGATAAAGTCAATATGAGGCAGTGGGTTTGGGAACTTTACGAAGGAGGGAAAGTCATTGAAGCAGCTGATCCGAAACTGGGTGAGACTTATGATAGGAGGCAGATGGAGCGTTTGTTGATTGTTGGGTTGTGGTGTTCTCATCCAGATAAAAGTACACGGCCTGGAATAGAACAAGTGATTGATGTGCTTAACTTCAAAGACGTACACCCATTTCCTAATATTCCAGCACCTGCAGAGAGTTCTGTTTATCTTACTAGTTCTGATGAATACCAGATCGAGTCTTGATATCGATATAGCAATGATTCATCATAATTGGCTCATCCTTCCAATAGTTTGTGGATCATCAGTACAGTTCAATAGGAAATATGTGTGATTTATTGGTTTTGATAGATTGCTTGCATTTGAAGTTTTGTGTAATTTGGTTTATTTTGTATTGAATTTTCGGGTTTTTATTTTCCTAACTTTCTATACGCTTTAATTTTTCGATTGTATAGTTACAAACTTAGTCCAATCCTTGTGAACTCAACATTTACTCATGCATCAAAACAAAATTGAACTTCTTTTTTCTTTTATCATCAAAAGGAAATTAAAAGCTAAAATTACATAAATCAAAATTAAATGCAGGAAAAGCTGCACACCTGAGGACCTCGAGATCAGGACTGACTTACTGAATTATTACCCGCAACCGCATTAGCTACAAAATTAGTTTCACAAAAAGTTAATGTTATAATTTTCCGGTCATTGATTTGAGAAATTCTCATTTGATACCTTTTGAGTCATGATTTCAAAAGAATCTACAATATGAATAATTTTAAGGAAGACATACAATACAATACAATGACCGACTGACTGACAAAGAGTATCATGTCCTTCGATTCTTAGTCAAAATAACTCAAGTTTTGACTCGAGAGTCATTTTGACTCTAAAATTCTTTGGGTTGGAGTAACTGAAAAATAGCTAGGGTAGCCATTTTCACTTTTGACTAAAGGGTTGGAGTTGCCCTAATGTACTTTCATATTCTAAAAAAAAAAAATAACTTGTGCAAGTGGAGTTTTGGTATTTATAGAAATGGTGGAAACAGTAAACGTCCATCTCAAATAGTGTCGAAGGTACCGTTGTAGGTCAAGAAAATAGAGATGTGGCATAGTTAGTTAATTCCAGCTCAGATCCTCAAGTCTCATTTTGTTTGGAGAGCGAAACTTTTTCTTTCTTTTGTTAATGTTGTAGTAAACTGTAAAATTCCTGAGAAATTTTACGATTGCCGCTTTCATTAAAATGAAAACCCATTGCAATTTTTGGTAACACTAAAAAAACAATAAAAAAAATTAACAATATTTTTGGTACACCCCGTCCCCTGGACTTGAACTCGTGCATTGTTGTTCAGAAGATATTTGTGTGAGTCTAAACAATGGCTTAAGGAGTAGCAAAATAAGTAAAGTTAAGTCTTCCTACAAGAGCACTCTCAACATGTTCTGATGGCTTACATCTGGCGACAACATATCTCTCAAGTCTACTTAATTTAATCATTGGGCTAACGGCTAATTTATATCAATTTTTGATATATCTATTAACATCATTTCCATAAGTGGCATAAATCCGATTTAATCATTACATGATCACGTGTAGTAGTATTTTTTTTTTTTTTTTGAAAGGACGTGTACTAGTATTTATGTAAATTTTGTTTTCGAAAAAAAAAAAAAGTACTATTTTGCTATCCGATTTAATACGTTGTTCTATATATCTATTATCTAATATGTACTATTTTCGGTTTGTCGGTCTACAATAGTTGATAGCTAAAGAAATGTGTAAGAACAACATCAATGAAGAAAAATTAAAGATTGATGCAAACAGAAAGATCGAAAGAGTGAATAAATATTAAAAAAACTGCGATTTGAAGATTAAATATGCTTTTTAGCAATGGAATAGCTAGAAAGTGACTGTCTGGACATTTTTTCACTTCTTTCTTCTTAGTTTTCTTTGTCGAAGTTTTCCTAATTCCCTTCCTACATCAATAATCAAATTATAGTAGCTTGCCTTTCTACAAGCTCTTACCCTGCACAGTCTCACCTAGAATATTGTTGGCCATAGTTATCAGAAAGAAATATAACGAACCACACGATGTACAAATGAAAAACAGAAGAATATGGGTTTGTTGGGCCTTTGACTCTATGTCCACCAAGGGGACTTCTCTCATGGCACCACATCAGTCTTGACCCAGAAATGACCCAAAGACTTCCACCCACAAAACCCAACTCGGTCTCTGTCTGACCCAGGGTTGGGCTGGGGCAAGAAATTGACTCAGGGGAATGACCCAAGTGACTAGGAAGTTTTGCATACAAGAAGATTTGAACCCTTGTGGTGAGGGGTTAACAAAGTATCAACCAATTGATTTTAGACGTTACAATATATAATAATAATAATAATTCTCTAGTTTATATTATACCATACCTACACACAATGTGTGTATGTTTTTTTTTTTTCAAGAGTGTGTGGGGAGGTAGTTAAAATTAGTGGGAGTTCTTTATTAAAACCCACCACGTTTCCACTACTTTTATTTTAATTTTGTTTTGTAGATTGACTTTACTACCCTATTGATTATTTCTAATTCAAATTCCCTTTAATATATAAAGGGTAAATTGGTAAAAAAATCAGTTATGGAGAGCAAACTCTCTTCTCTTAATAATAGTATAGATTACTAAATTAATTATTTTTAAAGAAAAGAAATATCTCCTACCAATTTTTATTTTTTATCAAAGTCCTACCAAAATATTTTAACAAATTTGAGTGTTTTGTATTTTTTTTTCAGGGATTCTCATAATTGTTATTTATGCAGTTAATTTTTGCATTTATATTAAATATTTTAATAAACTAAACCACTGGTAAGGTTGACGAGCGGCCTAACTTGGAATCCCCAAGTTTAACGATCGAGTCCCAATTTCTTCTAGCTTCTTACCAGCAAGTCCAAAGGCCTTCAGGTTTGTGCGTTTGCTGCGAGGGATTAGTCTGATTTTGTTGGTATACACTCATGAACCTCGGTCTGAATACTGACTAGGTGAGTGTGTTACTAACTCGCTAACGTAACCGAGATGGTTTGTTACCTCACACCCGGAAAATATATATATATATATTAATAAATTAATGTTGTACGGTTCTGAAGTCTTCATTATCATTGTTTATTTACATTATATATTTCACATTTACAATAGCTAAATTAATGGAAAATTGAATGAGCGGTGTCCTGCCCCAAAGACTCTGACCCAACAGGTGGAAGTAGACATAAAAAAAGTAGTGAATATTGTTCTACCCCGCATACCCAGAGCCCCAGATATCTAACGGGCGGACATGCTCTTATAAGTTGAGACCTAAGCTCCGATTGGTCTCTTTCTGAGCCCCAATGATCTCTATATTATTATGCTTGACAGAAAAATTCACCTTGTGAAAAGATATCGTTTTGTTCGACATATATTCACCTCATAAAAATGAGAAACATATATTTTTTCTGCAAAAGAAAAAGGTACACCAAGCTAGAATCCTTTTTTTTTGATAGAAAGAAAGATTCTTTGATAATCGAATAACTACATCAAGGAGTATATAGTAGCCTCATTAAACCCACCACAGTCAGTTGGGAATAGTACCACACTTCATTTCACAAAACACTCAAATACCGGACTTGTTTGGACCCAAAATAAGCATTTTGGCCTGACAAGGCACGTCTTGGAGAAATTGAGCCAATGTCAGTGGCTCAAGCTATATATTGTCAACAAGCTCGAAATATATATTTAGAGGCTAAATAAAGCCTACTATGAAAGCATGGAAGCATGGAAACATGAAAAGTCAACTTTAGCACATTTTCCTACTTCGGCTAGGAGAAACCGAGCTAAACAAGGAAGGAGGGGCGGCAGACTGACCAAATGAACTTGAAATGAGCTGAAACTCTGCAGATCCATTCTAGACATCCCAAGGATCATTTCTTATGAAGAGTGCAAGAGCTTTTTTTGAGTGGAAGGCCTTCAAACAATCAGCCCAATTTTCTACAGAAGCAAAACTGGAAAACTGGACCTGTAAGAGGTCCAGCAGCATTTTCGGCCCAACCACATGGAATAAAAATCTGAAAATTTTTCAGGATGATGTACACTCATAGTGGAACATTTCATATGAAGAAGTCGAAGGAATATAATGAAGTATTGTTGGAGAAATAATTGAAGGAATAAAGGGGCAGAAACTGACCTAAAACCAGCTCAATATTCACATGTTCATGTTTCCTACCCACATGAAGAAAGCTAGATGCTTTTCTCTTTTTCCTTGGATATATTTTTCTTCTACAATCTCTTTAATAGATCATCACCACTTCCATGTTGCTGCACCTTCATGCTTTGCTTTCATTTCATCTTTTCTCTATCTTTTCCATATTTTACAAGTGAACTTAGATCTACTTTCATTATTTTTCTTCCACTCATCATTTCACTCTTCTTTTTGTTCCCTATATAAACACCTTCTCCTCTCATTCTAAAACACACATTCACAACACAACAACAACATCTCTAAGATGATCTAAGTTCTCTCTAGAGCAAACCTCTCTAAGAGCAACTCCTCTCCCTCTCCTTCTCTTTCTCTTACCGGTGATCACACTCCTAGTCCTAGTCTTCTCAGAAGCCGACTTTCAGTGCCACCAAACCCTCTGTCAACGTGCTTCGGTCCTAGTCTCCTCGGGAGCCGACGGTAGTGCCGCGACCACAACGGTTACAGAACCAGCCAAGCAAGGGTAACGCCCTAGCAACCCAGCCAAGCTAAAGTCACGCTTTAGCAAGATCTCAACATTTCCCGGTGATGTCGCTCTGCTCGATCTACAATATTGAGTATCGATTGTGTTAACAAGAAGAAACTTCAGCAAAGTCCTCACCACGAGGCAGAAAGAATCCCCATGACGAGGTTGGTGCTCTCCTCGTCTACAATCGCTTGAAAAGAAGTCAGGTCAAGGGACATCCCCGACGACCGCACCCGAACGGTGCTGGCACGCCCGCGCAAGAAAAGAGACTGTTGACCAACTGCAGCAAAATTGGAGCCAAACATTTTGGCACACCCGGTGGGACAAGGTTAGAAGTTTTTCTCCTGAAGCACATTCAACCACCGGGCTTCAAAACAAACATTTTGGCACGCCCAGTGGGACTATACTAGAGTCTTTTTTCGTCATCATTGAGATGCCAGGGGAAAATCTTTACCAAAAGAAATTCCTAAAGTGAATTGATGGACAATGTTGCCACCAT
Organism: Rosa rugosa; assembly: GCF_958449725.1. Taxonomy (NCBI): domain Eukaryota; kingdom Viridiplantae; phylum Streptophyta; class Magnoliopsida; order Rosales; family Rosaceae; genus Rosa; species Rosa rugosa. The sequence goes on along the minus strand of NC_084821.1, from coordinate 51,040,458 downwards.
TGGCGATACCGCCATTAATGATGAGTTTATGCCTATTCTCATCCCAGAGGGGGCAAGCATTGATGAACAGCTCGCGATCATCATGGCCAACATCGAGAGGAATAAAGAAAAGCAAGCCAGGGACATGGCCATTTTGATCGCAAAAACAAAGCAGAGGTTTCGCGATTGGGACCTAGAAATTGAGCAGAACGCTCGAGAAGAGGTCATTTATGAGGCTGATATGCCTATAGGTGGCAATCAACCTAATGGCCTCACTGGTGAATCACAGCCTTACATAGAGGCTACTTATGGAGAACGTCATCAACAAGATTGTTCTTCAGACAAGAAAATTGTCTCTGAACAAATATCTTATGTCTCCACTGATCAAGCCAAATATGTGGCTACTGATCAGATGCATGGGGGGCAAGATATGACCCATGATCATCCCTTTGATCAAGAGAAGTTGGCGACAGTTGGCGACAAAGCCGATCTTGGGACACCGTCATCTTCCAAATTACAATTGGAGATCATGTCTCGTCAACCAACAAAGATACTTGGGGGGCAAGAATACCCCTCTCACGAGCCAAATTCCTCCAAATTCTTCAACGAGAAGTATCTTTGTTCTTTTTCTACAAGCTCTCATAGGAGGGATTTTTACCCTACAAATTTTGATACATCGGAGCTTGGAGTGAAGCATAGATGGCCTCCCCCGTGGCCTTCTGCAGGTTAGCCAAATATAGTGCTGCTAACTTCTTTCTTTGTTTTTAAATTTCCTGTCAATTTTCAGTTTTCATTTTTATTTTCGTCATTTGTGAATCATAACGGAATAGGTGAAGTCTATTTTGTTAATATTGGCCTAAACTCCTTATTGGTGCCTAGTTCAGGTCCCTTAAGGTTAAGGGCGGCTTTTATTAACACTTGTTGAACTGTCTTCACACTTATGACATTTCTCATCTTAGTAAGTATAGCCTATGTGAAATGGTGTCTAGAAAGGGGACAACGTTCATGACAGGTTCTTGAATCCAGAAGTGCGTGCAAATGGGCCTAAACCACTATGTGGGAGTAGCTCATGCCAAAATGGATTCTGCCTCTCTTGTTCGCCCTCCCCCACCTGGCCATTTCAGTAAGGTTGCCCAAAGGATTTGAAAGAAAATTTGTGTCTAGACGACTATACTTGGGCCGCATGTCTAAACCTTGATTCACAATGTCTTATTAAAATTTAAAAAAAAAAAAAAAAATACAAAAATACAAAAAGAGTTTCAAATTTGTGCGTCGCGGAGGATGCAAAAAATTGTGTTCTTGCCTAATAGTGGCTGGAACTTGCTAATATACTTAAGAGGCCATTGGTATTGGTCTGGGCACATATACAAGAGGCATTTAATATGCCTAGTATGGTATTAGCAGTGGAGGAGGTCAAATCAATATTTTTGCCAATAATTGTGGCGAAAGCTGGGTTGCGAATTGTTGGCAGCGAAGTGGTTTTAATTACATGGCCTCGCAAAGGATGGTTCGCGAAGGAAGACTGGCGATTAATATATGTATGCTCACTATGTATAATTAAGAGGGAGAGAGGCTACTGTTCAAGTAATTTTAGTCAAGCCAATACAAGTGGCTTTGGAGCAACAACATTATAAGAGTAGTGTTGATTCAAGACCCCTTCAGTCAAGACGAAGACCTTTGACTTCGAGGTCTGGGGGGCAATGTTTGGACCCAAAATATATATTGGAGAAATTGAGCCAATGTCAGTGGCTCAAGCTATATATTGTCAACAAGCTCGAAATATATATTTAGAGGCTAAATAAAGCCTACTATGAAAGCATGGAAGCATGGAAACATGAAAAGTCAACTTTAGCACATTTTCCTACTTCGGCTAGGAGAAACCGAGCTAAACAAGGAAGGAGGGGCGGCAGACTGACCAAATGAACTTGAAATGAGCTGAAACTCTGCAGATCCATTCTAGACATCCCAAGGATCATTTCTTATGAAGAGTGCAAGAGCTTTTTTTGAGTGGAAGGCCTTCAAACAATCAGCCCAATTTTCTACAGAAGCAAAACTGGAAAACTGGACCTGTAAGAGGTCCAGCAGCATTTTCGGCCCAACCACATGGAATAAAAATCTGAAAATTTTTCAGGATGATGTACACTCATAGTGGAACATTTCATATGAAGAAGTCGAAGGAATATAATGAAGTATTGTTGGAGAAATAATTGAAGGAATAAAGGGGCAGAAACTGACCTAAAACCAGCTCAATATTCACATGTTCATGTTTCCTACCCACATGAAGAAAGCTAGATGCTTTTCTCTTTTTCCTTGGATATATTTTTCTTCTACAATCTCTTTAATAGATCATCACCACTTCCATGTTGCTGCACCTTCATGCTTTGCTTTCATTTCATCTTTTCTCTATCTTTTCCATATTTTACAAGTGAACTTAGATCTACTTTCATTATTTTTCTTCCACTCATCATTTCACTCTTCTTTTTCTTCCCTATATAAACACCTTCTCCTCTCATTCTAAAACACACATTCACAACACAACAACAACATCTCTAAGATGATCTAAGTTCTCTCTAGAGCAAACCTCTCTAAGAGCAACTCTTCTCCCTCTCCTTCTCTTTCTCTTACCGGTGATCACACTCCTAGTCCTAGTCTTCTCAGAAGCCGACTTTCAGTGCCACCAAACCCTCTGTCAACGTGCTTCGGTCCTAGTCTCCTCGGGAGCCGACGGTAGTGCCGCGACCACAACGGTTACAGAACCAGCCAAGCAAGGGTAACGCCCTAGCAACCCAGCCAAGCTAAAGTCACGCTTTAGCAAGATCTCAACATTTCCCGGTGATGTCGCTCTGCTCGATCTACAATATTGAGTATCGATTGTGTTAACAAGAAGAAACTTCAGCAAAGTCCTCACCACGAGGCAGAAAGAATCCCCATGACGAGGTTGGTGCTCTCCTCGTCTACAATCGCTTGAAAAGAAGTCAGGTCAAGGGACATCCCCGACGACCGCACCCGAACGGTGCTGGCACGCCCGCGCAAGAAAAGAGACTGTTGACCAACTGCAGCAAAATTGGAGCCAAACATTTTGGCACACCCGGTGGGACAAGGTTAGAAGTTTTTCTCCTGAAGCACATTCAACCACCGGGCTTCAAAACAAACATTTTGGCACGCCCAGTGGGACTATACTAGAGTCTTTTTTCGTCATCATTGAGATGCCAGGGGAAAATCTTTACCAAAAGAAATTCCTAAAGTGAATTGATGGACAATGTTGCCACCATTGGCGATACCGCCATTAATGATGAGTTTATGCCTATTCCCATCCCAGAGGGGGCAAGCATTGATGAACAGCTCGCGATCATCATGGCCAACATCGAGAGGAATAAAGAAAAGCAAGCCAGGGACATGGCCATTTTGATCGCAAAAACAAAGCAGAGGTTTCGCGATTGGGACCTAGAAATTGAGCAGAACGCTCGAGAAGAGGTCATTTATGAGGCTGATATGCCTATAGGTGGCAATCAACCTAATGGCCTCACTGGTGAATCACAGCCTTACATAGAGGCTACTTATGGAGAACGTCATCAACAAGATTGTTCTTCAGACAAGAAAATTGTCTCTGAACAAATATCTTATGTCTCCACTGATCAAGCCAAATATGTGGCTACTGATCAGATGCATGGGGGGCAAGATATGACCCATGATCATCCCTTTGATCAAGAGAAGTTGGCGACAGTTGGCGACAAAGCCGATCTTGGGACACCGTCATCTTCCAAATTACAATTGGAGATCATGTCTCGTCAACCAACAAAGATACTTGGGGGGCAAGAATACCCCTCTCACGAGCCAAATTCCTCCAAATTCTTCAACGAGAAGTATCTTTGTTCTTTTTCTACAAGCTCTCATAGGAGGGATTTTTACCCTACAAATTTTGATACATCGGAGCTTGGAGTGAAGCATAGATGGCCTCCCCCGTGGCCTTCTGCAGGTTAGCCAAATATAGTGCTGCTAACTTCTTTCTTTGTTTTTAAATTTCCTGTCAATTTTCAGTTTTCATTTTTATTTTCGTCATTTGTGAATCATAACGGAATAGGTGAAGTCTATTTTGTTAATATTGGCCTAAACTCCTTATTGGTGCCTAGTTCAGGTCCCTTAAGGTTAAGGGCGGCTTTTATTAACACTTGTTGAACTGTCTTCACACTTATGACATTTCTCATCTTAGTAAGTATAGCCTATGTGAAATGGTGTCTAGAAAGGGGACAACGTTCATGACAGGTTCTTGAATCCAGAAGTGCGTGCAAATGGGCCTAAACCACTATGTGGGAGTAGCTCATGCCAAAATGGATTCTGCCTCTCTTGTTCGCCCTCCCCCACCTGGCCATTTCAGTAAGGTTGCCCAAAGGATTTGAAAGAAAATTTGTGTCTAGACGACTATACTTGGGCCGCATGTCTAAACCTTGATTCACAATGTCTTATTAAAATTTAAAAAAAATACAAAAATACAAAAATACAAAAATACAAAAAGAGTTTCAAATTTGTGCGTCGCGGAGGATGCAAAAAATTGTGTTCTTGCCTAATAGTGGCTGGAACTTGCTAATATACTTAAGAGGCCATTGGTATTGGTCTGGGCACATATACAAGAGGCATTTAATATGCCTAGTATGGTATTAGCAGTGGAGGAGGTCAAATCAATATTTTTGCCAATAATTGTGGCGAAAGCTGGGTTGCGAATTGTTGGCAGCGAAGTGGTTTTAATTACATGGCCTCGCAAAGGATGGTTCGCGAAGGAAGACTGGCGATTAATATATGTATGCTCACTATGTATAATTAAGAGGGAGAGAGGCTACTGTTCAAGTAATTTTAGTCAAGCCAATACAAGTGGCTTTGGAGCAACAACATTATAAGAGTAGTGTTGATTCAAGACCCCTTCAGTCAAGACGAAGACCTTTGACTTCGAGGTCTGGGGGGCAATGTTTGGACCCAAAATAAGCATTTTGGCCTGACAAGGCACGTCTTGGAGAAATTGAGCCAATGTCAGTGGCTCAAGCTATATATTGTCAACAAGCTCGAAATATATATTTAGAGGCTAAATAAAGCCTACTATGAAAGCATGGAAGCATGGAAACATGAAAAGTCAACTTTAGCACATTTTCCTACTTCGGCTAGGAGAAACCGAGCTAAACAAGGAAGGAGGGGCGGCAGACTGACCAAATGAACTTGAAATGAGCTGAAACTCTGCAGATCCATTCTAGACATCCCAAGGATCATTTCTTATGAAGAGTGCAAGAGCTTTTTTTGAGTGGAAGGCCTTCAAACAATCAGCCCAATTTTCTACAGAAGCAAAACTGGAAAACTGGACCTGTAAGAGGTCCAGCAGCATTTTCGGCCCAACCACATGGAATAAAAATCTGAAAATTTTTCAGGATGATGTACACTCATAGTGGAACATTTCATATGAAGAAGTCGAAGGAATATAATGAAGTATTGTTGGAGAAATAATTGAAGGAATAAAGGGGCAGAAACTGACCTAAAACCAGCTCAATATTCACATGTTCATGTTTCCTACCCACATGAAGAAAGCTAGATGCTTTTCTCTTTTTCCTTGGATATATTTTTCTTCTACAATCTCTTTAATAGATCATCACCACTTCCATGTTGCTGCACCTTCATGCTTTGCTTTCATTTCATCTTTTCTCTATCTTTTCCATATTTTACAAGTGAACTTAGATCTACTTTCATTATTTTTCTTCCACTCATCATTTCACTCTTCTTTTTCTTCCCTATATAAACACCTTCTCCTCTCATTCTAAAACACACATTCACAACACAACAACAACATCTCTAAGATGATCTAAGTTCTCTCTAGAGCAAACCTCTCTAAGAGCAACTCCTCTCCCTCTCCTTCTCTTTCTCTTACCGGTGATCACACTCCTAGTCCTAGTCTTCTCAGAAGCCGACTTTCAGTGCCACCAAACCCTCTGTCAACGTGCTTCGGTCCTAGTCTCCTCGGGAGCCGACGGTAGTGCCGCGACCACAACGGTTACAGAACCAGCCAAGCAAGGGTAACGCCCTAGCAACCCAGCCAAGCTAAAGTCACGCTTTAGCAAGATCTCAACATTTCCCGGTGATGTCGCTCTGCTCGATCTACAATATTGAGTATCGATTGTGTTAACAAGAAGAAACTTCAGCAAAGTCCTCACCACGAGGCAGAAAGAATCCCCATGACGAGGTTGGTGCTCTCCTCGTCTACAATCGCTTGAAAAGAAGTCAGGTCAAGGGACATCCCCGACGACCGCACCCGAACGGTGCTGGCACGCCCGCGCAAGAAAAGAGACTGTTGACCAACTGCAGCAAAATTGGAGCCAAACATTTTGGCACACCCGGTGGGACAAGGTTAGAAGTTTTTCTCCTGAAGCACATTCAACCACCGGGCTTCAAAACAAACATTTTGGCACGCCCAGTGGGACTATACTAGAGTCTTTTTTCGTCATCATTGAGATGCCAGGGGAAAATCTTTACCAAAAGAAATTCCTAAAGTGAATTGATGGACAATGTTGCCACCATTGGCGATACCGCCATTAATGATGAGTTTATGCCTATTCCCATCCCAGAGGGGGCAAGCATTGATGAACAGCTCGCGATCATCATGGCCAACATCGAGAGGAATAAAGAAAAGCAAGCCAGGGACATGGCCATTTTGATCGCAAAAACAAAGCAGAGGTTTCGCGATTGGGACCTAGAAATTGAGCAGAACGCTCGAGAAGAGGTCATTTATGAGGCTGATATGCCTATAGGTGGCAATCAACCTAATGGCCTCACTGGTGAATCACAGCCTTACATAGAGGCTACTTATGGAGAACGTCATCAACAAGATTGTTCTTCAGACAAGAAAATTGTCTCTGAACAAATATCTTATGTCTCCACTGATCAAGCCAAATATGTGGCTACTGATCAGATGCATGGGGGGCAAGATATGACCCATGATCATCCCTTTGATCAAGAGAAGTTGGCGACAGTTGGCGACAAAGCCGATCTTGGGACACCGTCATCTTCCAAATTACAATTGGAGATCATGTCTCGTCAACCAACAAAGATACTTGGGGGGCAAGAATACCCCTCTCACGAGCCAAATTCCTCCAAATTCTTCAACGAGAAGTATCTTTGTTCTTTTTCTACAAGCTCTCATAGGAGGGATTTTTACCCTACAAATTTTGATACATCGGAGCTTGGAGTGAAGCATAGATGGCCTCCCCCGTGGCCTTCTGCAGGTTAGCCAAATATAGTGCTGCTAACTTCTTTCTTTGTTTTTAAATTTCCTGTCAATTTTCAGTTTTCATTTTTATTTTCGTCATTTGTGAATCATAACGGAATAGGTGAAGTCTATTTTGTTAATATTGGCCTAAACTCCTTATTGGTGCCTAGTTCAGGTCCCTTAAGGTTAAGGGCGGCTTTTATTAACACTTGTTGAACTGTCTTCACACTTATGACATTTCTCATCTTAGTAAGTATAGCCTATGTGAAATGGTGTCTAGAAAGGGGACAACGTTCATGACAGGTTCTTGAATCCAGAAGTGCGTGCAAATGGGCCTAAACCACTATGTGGGAGTAGCTCATGCCAAAATGGATTCTGCCTCTCTTGTTCGCCCTCCCCCACCTGGCCATTTCAGTAAGGTTGCCCAAAGGATTTGAAAGAAAATTTGTGTCTAGACGACTATACTTGGGCCGCATGTCTAAACCTTGATTCACAATGTCTTATTAAAATTTAAAAAAAATACAAAAATACAAAAATACAAAAATACAAAAAGAGTTTCAAATTTGTGCGTCGCGGAGGATGCAAAAAATTGTGTTCTTGCCTAATAGTGGCTGGAACTTGCTAATATACTTAAGAGGCCATTGGTATTGGTCTGGGCACATATACAAGAGGCATTTAATATGCCTAGTATGGTATTAGCAGTGGAGGAGGTCAAATCAATATTTTTGCCAATAATTGTGGCGAAAGCTGGGTTGCGAATTGTTGGCAGCGAAGTGGTTTTAATTACATGGCCTCGCAAAGGATGGTTCGCGAAGGAAGACTGGCGATTAATATATGTATGCTCACTATGTATAATTAAGAGGGAGAGAGGCTACTGTTCAAGTAATTTTAGTCAAGCCAATACAAGTGGCTTTGGAGCAACAACATTATAAGAGTAGTGTTGATTCAAGACCCCTTCAGTCAAGACGAAGACCTTTGACTTCGAGGTCTGGGGGGCAATGTTTGGACCCAAAATAAGCATTTTGGCCTGACAAGGCACGTCTTGGAGAAATTGAGCCAATGTCAGTGGCTCAAGCTATATATTGTCAACAAGCTCGAAATATATATTTAGAGGCTAAATAAAGCCTACTATGAAAGCATGGAAGCATGGAAACATGAAAAGTCAACTTTAGCACATTTTCCTACTTCGGCTAGGAGAAACCGAGCTAAACAAGGAAGGAGGGGCGGCAGACTGACCAAATGAACTTGAAATGAGCTGAAACTCTGCAGATCCATTCTAGACATCCCAAGGATCATTTCTTATGAAGAGTGCAAGAGCTTTTTTTGAGTGGAAGGCCTTCAAACAATCAGCCCAATTTTCTACAGAAGCAAAACTGGAAAACTGGACCTGTAAGAGGTCCAGCAGCATTTTCGGCCCAACCACATGGAATAAAAATCTGAAAATTTTTCAGGATGATGTACACTCATAGTGGAACATTTCATATGAAGAAGTCGAAGGAATATAATGAAGTATTGTTGGAGAAATAATTGAAGGAATAAAGGGGCAGAAACTGACCTAAAACCAGCTCAATATTCACATGTTCATGTTTCCTACCCACATGAAGAAAGCTAGATGCTTTTCTCTTTTTCCTTGGATATATTTTTCTTCTACAATCTCTTTAATAGATCATCACCACTTCCATGTTGCTGCACCTTCATGCTTTGCTTTCATTTCATCTTTTCTCTATCTTTTCCATATTTTACAAGTGAACTTAGATCTACTTTCATTATTTTTCTTCCACTCATCATTTCACTCTTCTTTTTCTTCCCTATATAAACACCTTCTCCTCTCATTCTAAAACACACATTCACAACACAACAACAACATCTCTAAGATGATCTAAGTTCTCTCTAGAGCAAACCTCTCTAAGAGCAACTCCTCTCCCTCTCCTTCTCTTTCTCTTACCGGTGATCACACTCCTAGTCCTAGTCTTCTCAGAAGCCGACTTTCAGTGCCACCAAACCCTCTGTCAACGTGCTTCGGTCCTAGTCTCCTCGGGAGCCGACGGTAGTGCCGCGACCACAACGGTTACAGAACCAGCCAAGCAAGGGTAACGCCCTAGCAACCCAGCCAAGCTAAAGTCACGCTTTAGCAAGATCTCAACATTTCCCGGTGATGTCGCTCTGCTCGATCTACAATATTGAGTATCGATTGTGTTAACAAGAAGAAACTTCAGCAAAGTCCTCACCACGAGGCAGAAAGAATCCCCATGACGAGGTTGGTGCTCTCCTCGTCTACAATCGCTTGAAAAGAAGTCAGGTCAAGGGACATCCCCGACGACCGCACCCGAACGGTGCTGGCACGCCCGCGCAAGAAAAGAGACTGTTGACCAACTGCAGCAAAATTGGAGCCAAACATTTTGGCACACCCGGTGGGACAAGGTTAGAAGTTTTTCTCCTGAAGCACATTCAACCACCGGGCTTCAAAACAAACATTTTGGCACGCCCAGTGGGACTATACTAGAGTCTTTTTTCGTCATCATTGAGATGCCAGGGGAAAATCTTTACCAAAAGAAATTCCTAAAGTGAATTGATGGACAATGTTGCCACCATTGGCGATACCGCCATTAATGATGAGTTTATGCCTATTCCCATCCCAGAGGGGGCAAGCATTGATGAACAGCTCGCGATCATCATGGCCAACATCGAGAGGAATAAAGAAAAGCAAGCCAGGGACATGGCCATTTTGATCGCAAAAACAAAGCAGAGGTTTCGCGATTGGGACCTAGAAATTGAGCAGAACGCTCGAGAAGAGGTCATTTATGAGGCTGATATGCCTATAGGTGGCAATCAACCTAATGGCCTCACTGGTGAATCACAGCCTTACATAGAGGCTACTTATGGAGAACGTCATCAACAAGATTGTTCTTCAGACAAGAAAATTGTCTCTGAACAAATATCTTATGTCTCCACTGATCAAGCCAAATATGTGGCTACTGATCAGATGCATGGGGGGCAAGATATGACCCATGATCATCCCTTTGATCAAGAGAAGTTGGCGACAGTTGGCGACAAAGCCGATCTTGGGACACCGTCATCTTCCAAATTACAATTGGAGATCATGTCTCGTCAACCAACAAAGATACTTGGGGGGCAAGAATACCCCTCTCACGAGCCAAATTCCTCCAAATTCTTCAACGAGAAGTATCTTTGTTCTTTTTCTACAAGCTCTCATAGGAGGGATTTTTACCCTACAAATTTTGATACATCGGAGCTTGGAGTGAAGCATAGATGGCCTCCCCCGTGGCCTTCTGCAGGTTAGCCAAATATAGTGCTGCTAACTTCTTTCTTTGTTTTTAAATTTCCTGTCAATTTTCAGTTTTTATTTTTATTTTCGTCATTTGTGAATCATAACGGAATAGGTGAAGTCTCTTTTGTTAATATTGGCCTAAACTCCTTATTGGTGCCTAGTTCAGGTCCCTTAAGGTTAAGGGCGGCTTTTATTAACACTTGTTGAACTGTCTTCACACTTATGACATTTCTCATCTTAGTAAGTATAGCCTATGTGAAATGGTGTCTAGAAATGGGACAACGTTCATGACAGGTTCTTGAATCCAGAAGTGCGTGCAAATGGGCCTAAACCACTATGTGGGAGTAGCTCATGCCAAAATGGATTCTGCCTCTCTTGTTCGCCCTCCCCCACCTGGCCATTTCAGTAAGGTTGCCCAAAGGATTTGAAAGAAAATTTGTGTCTAGACGACTATACTTGGGCCGCATGTCTAAACCTTGATTCACAATGTCTTATTAAAATTTAAAAAAAAAAAAAAAAAATACAAAAATACAAAAAGAGTTTCAAATTTGTGCGTCGCGGAGGATGCAAAAAATTGTGTTCTTGCCTAATAGTGGCTGGAACTTGCTAATATACTTAAGAGGCCATTGGTATTGGTCTGGGCACATATACAAGAGGCATTTAATATGCCTAGTATGGTATTAGCAGTGGAGGAGGTCAAATCAATATTTTTGCCAATAATTGTGGCGAAAGCTGGGTTGCGAATTGTTGGCAGCGAAGTGGTTTTAATTACATGGCCTCGCAAAGGATGGTTCGCGAAGGAAGACTGGCGATTAATATATGTATGTTCACTATGTATAATTAAGAGGGAGAGAGGCTACTGTTCAAGTAATTTTAGTCAAGCCAATACAAGTGGCTTTGGAGCAACAACATTATAAGAGTAGTGTTGATTCAAGACCCCTTCAGTCAAGACGAAGACCTTTGACTTCGAGGTCTGGGGGGCAATGTTTGGACCCAAAATATATATTGGAGAAATTGAGCCAATGTCAGTGGCTCAAGCTATATATTGTCAACAAGCTCGAAATATATATTTAGAGGCTAAATAAAGCCTACTATGAAAGCATGGAAGCATGGAAACATGAAAAGTCAACTTTAGCACATTTTCCTACTTCGGCTAGGAGAAACCGAGCTAAACAAGGAAGGAGGGGCGGCAGACTGACCAAATGAACTTGAAATGAGCTGAAACTCTGCAGATCCATTCTAGACATCCCAAGGATCATTTCTTATGAAGAGTGCAAGAGCTTTTTTTGAGTGGAAGGCCTTCAAACAATCAGCCCAATTTTCTACAGAAGCAAAACTGGAAAACTGGACCTGTAAGAGGTCCAGCAGCATTTTCGGCCCAACCACATGGAATAAAAATCTGAAAATTTTTCAGGATGATGTACACTCATAGTGGAACATTTCATATGAAGAAGTCGAAGGAATATAATGAAGTATTGTTGGAGAAATAATTGAAGGAATAAAGGGGCAGAAACTGACCTAAAACCAGCTCAATATTCACATGTTCATGTTTCCTACCCACATGAAGAAAGCTAGATGCTTTTCTCTTTTTCCTTGGATATATTTTTCTTCTACAATCTCTTTAATAGATCATCACCACTTCCATGTTGCTGCACCTTCATGCTTTGCTTTCATTTCATCTTTTCTCTATCTTTTCCATATTTTACAATTGAACTTAGATCTACTTTCATTATTTTTCTTCCACTCATCATTTCACTCTTCTTTTTCTTCCCTATATAAACACCTTCTCCTCTCATTCTAAAACACACATTCACAACACAACAACAACATCTCTAAGATGATCTAAGTTCTCTCTAGAGCAAACCTCTCTAAGAGCAACTCCTCTCCCTCTCCTTCTCTTTCTCTTACCGGTGATCACACTCCTAGTCCTAGTCTTCTCAGAAGCCGACTTTCAGTGCCACCAAACCCTCTGTCAACGTGCTTCGGTCCTAGTCTCCTCGGGAGCCGACGGTAGTGCCGCGACCACAACGGTTACAGAACCAGCCAAGCAAGGGTAACGCCCTAGCAACCCAGCCAAGCTAAAGTCACGCTTTAGCAAGATCTCAACATTTCCCGGTGATGTCGCTCTGCTCGATCTACAATATTGAGTATCGATTGTGTTAACAAGAAGAAACTTCAACAAAGTCCTCACCACGAGGCAGAAAGAATCCCCATGACGAGGTTGGTGCTCTCCTCGTCTACAATCGCTTGAAAAGAAGTCAGGTCAAGGGACATCCCCGACGACCGCACCCGAACGGTGCTGGCACGCCCGCACAAGAAAAGAGACTGTTGACCAGCTGCAGCAAAATTGGAGCCAAACATTTTGGCACACCCGGTGGGACAAGGTTAGAAGTTTTTCTCCTGAAGCACATTCAACCACCGGGCTTCAAAACAAACATTTTGGCACGCCCAGTGGGACTATACTAGAGTCTTTTTTTCGTCATCATTGAGATGCCAGGGGAAAATCTTTACCAAAAGAAATTCCTAAAGTGAATTGATGGACAATGTTGCCACCATTGGCGATACCGCCATTAATGATGAGTTTATGCCTATTCCCATCCCAGAGGGGGCAAGCATTGATGAACAGCTCGCGATCATCATGGCCAACATCGAGAGGAATAAAGAAAAGCAAGCCAGGGACATGGCCATTTTGATCGCAAAAACAAAGCAGAGGTTTCGCGATTGGGACCTAGAAATTGAGCAGAACGCTCGAGAAGAGGTCATTTATGAGGCTGATATGCCTATAGGTGGCAATCAACCTAATGGCCTCACTGGTGAATCACAGCCTTACATAGAGGCTACTTATGGAGAACGTCATCAACAAGATTGTTCTTCAGACAAGAAAATTGTCTCTGAACAAATATCTGATGTCTCCACTGATCAAGCCAAATATGTGGCTACTGATCAGATGCATGGGGGGCAAGATATGACCCATGATCATCCCTTTGATCAAGAGAAGTTGGCGACAGTTGGCGACAAAGCCGATCTTGGGACACCGTCATCTTCCAAATTACAATTGGAGATCATGTCTCGTCAACCAACAAAGATACTTGGGGGGCAAGAATACCCCTCTCACGAGCCAAATTCCTCCAAATTCTTCAACGAGAAGTATCTTTGTTCTTTTTCTACAAGCTCTCATAGGAGGGATTTTTACCCTACAAATTTTGATACATCGGAGCTTGGAGTGAAGCATAGATGGCCTCCCCCGTGGCCTTCTGCAGGTTAGCCAAATATAGTGCTGCTAACTTCTTTCTTTGTTTTTAAATTTCCTGTCAATTTTCAGTTTTTATTTTTATTTTCGTCATTTGTGAATCATAACGGAATAGGTGAAGTCTCTTTTGTTAATATTGGCCTAAACTCCTTATTGGTGCCTAGTTCAGGTCCCTTAAGGTTAAGGGCGGCTTTTATTAACACTTGTTGAACTGTCTTCACACTTATGACATTTCTCATCTTAGTAAGTATAGCCTATGTGAAATGGTGTCTAGAAATGGGACAACGTTCATGACAGGTTCTTGAATCCAGAAGTGCGTGCAAATGGGCCTAAACCACTATGTGGGAGTAGCTCATGCCAAAATGGATTCTGCCTCTCTTGTTCGCCCTCCCCCACCTGGCCATTTCAGTAAGGTTGCCCAAAGGATTTGAAAGAAAATTTGTGTCTAGACGACTATACTTGGGCCGCATGTCTAAACCTTGATTCACAATGTCTTATTAAAATTAAAAAAAAAAAAAAAAAAATACAAAAATACAAAAAGAGTTTCAAATTTGTGCGTCGCGGAGGATGCAAAAAATTGTGTTCTTGCCTAATAGTGGCTGGAACTTGCTAATATACTTAAGAGGCCATTGGTATTGGTCTGGGCACATATACAAGAGACATTTAATATGCCTAGTATGGTATTAGCAGTGGAGGAGGTCAAATCAATATTTTTGCCAATAATTGTGGCGAAAGCTGGGTTGCGAATTGTTGGCAGCGAAGTGGTTTTAATTACATGGCCTCGCAAAGGATGGTTCGCGAAGGAAGACTGGCGATTAATATATGTATGCTCACTATGTATAATTAAGAGGGAGAGAGGCTACTGTTCAAGTAATTTTAGTCAAGCCAATACAAGTGGCTTTGGAGCAACAACATTATAAGAGTAGTGTTGATTCAAGACCCCTTCAGTCAAGACGAAGACCTTTGACTTCGAGGTCTGGGGGGCAATGTTTGGACCCAAAATAAGCATTTTGGCCTGACAAGGCACGTCTTGGAGAAATTGAGCCAATGTCAGTGGCTCAAGCTATATATTGTCAACAAGCTCGAAATATATATTTAGAGGCTAAATAAAGCCTACTATGAAAGCATGGAAGCATGGAAACATGAAAAGTCAACTTTAGCACATTTTCCTACTTCGGCTAGGAGAAACCGAGCTAAACAAGGAAGGAGGGGCGGCAGACTGACCAAATGAACTTGAAATGAGCTGAAACTCTGCAGATCCATTCTAGACATCCCAAGGATCATTTCTTATGAAGAGTGCAAGAGCTTTTTTTGAGTGGAAGGCCTTCAAACAATCAGCCCAATTTTCTACAGAAGCAAAACTGGAAAACTGGACCTGTAAGAGGTCCAGCAGCATTTTCGGCCCAACCACATGGAATAAAAATCTGAAAATTTTTCAGGATGATGTACACTCATAGTGGAACATTTCATATGAAGAAGTCGAAGGAATATAATGAAGTATTGTTGGAGAAATAATTGAAGGAATAAAGGGGCAGAAACTGACCTAAAACCAGCTCAATATTCACATGTTCATGTTTCCTACCCACATGAAGAAAGCTAGATGCTTTTCTCTTTTTCCTTGGATATATTTTTCTTCTACAATCTCTTTAATAGATCATCACCACTTCCATGTTGCTGCACCTTCATGCTTTGCTTTCATTTCATCTTTTCTCTATCTTTTCCATATTTTACAAGTGAACTTAGATCTACTTTCATTATTTTTCTTCCACTCATCATTTCACTCTTCTTTTTCTTCCCTATATAAACACCTTCTCCTCTCATTCTAAAACACACATTCACAACACAACAACAACATCTCTAAGATGATCTAAGTTCTCTCTAGAGCAAACCTCTCTAAGAGCAACTCCTCTCCCTCTCCTTCTCTTTCTCTTACCGGTGATCACACTTCTAGTCCTAGTCTTCTCAGAAGCCGACTTTCAGTGCCACCAAACCCTCTGTCAACGTGCTTCGGTCCTAGTCTCCTCGGGAGCCGACGGTAGTGCCGCGACCACAACGGTTACAGAACCAGCCAAGCAAGGGTAACGCCCTAGCAACCCAGCCAAGCTAAAGTCACGCTTTAGCAAGATCTCAACATTTCCCGGTGATGTCGCTCTGCTCGATCTACAATATTGAGTATCGATTGTGTTAACAAGAAGAAACTTCAACAAAGTCCTCACCACGAGGCAGAAAGAATCCCCATGACGAGGTTGGTGCTCTCCTCGTCTACAATCGCTTGAAAAGAAGTCAGGTCAAGGGACATCCCCGACGACCGCACCCGAACGGTGCTGGCACGCCCGCACAAGAAAAGAGACTGTTGACCAGCTGCAGCAAAATTGGAGCCAAACATTTTGGCACACCCGGTGGGACAAGGTTAGAAGTTTTTCTCCTGAAGCACATTCAACCACCGGGCTTCAAAACAAACATTTTGGCACGCCCAGTGGGACTATACTAGAGTCTTTTTTTCGTCATCATTGAGATGCCATGGGAAAATCTTTACCAAAAGAAATTCCTAAAGTGAATTGATGGACAATGTTGCCACCATTGGCGATACCGCCATTAATGATGAGTTTATGCCTATTCTCATCCCAGAGGGGGCAAGCATTGATGAACAGCTCGCGATCATCATGGCCAACATCGAGAGGAATAAAGAAAAGCAAGCCAGGGACATGGCCATTTTGATCGCAAAAACAAAGCAGAGGTTTCGCGATTGGGACCTAGAAATTGAGCAGAACACTCGAGAAGAGGTCATTTATGAGGCTGATATGCCTATAGGTGGCAATCAACCTAATGGCCTCACTGGTGAATCACAGCCTTACATAGAGGCTACTTATGGAGAACGTCATCAACAAGATTGTTCTTCAGACAAGAAAATTGTCTCTGAACAAATATCTGATGTCTCCACTGATCAAGCCAAATATGTGGCTACTGATCAGATGCATGGGGGGCAAGATATGACCCATGATCATCCCTTTGATCAAGAGAAGTTGGCGACAGTTGGCGACAAAGCCGATCTTGGGACACCGTCATCTTCCAAATTACAATTGGAGATCATGTCTCGTCAACCAACAAAGATACTTGGGGGGCAAGAATACCCCTCTCACGAGCCAAATTCCTCCAAATTCTTCAACGAGAAGTATCTTTGTTCTTTTTCTACAAGCTCTCATAGGAGGGATTTTTACCCTACAAATTTTGATACATCGGAGCTTGGAGTGAAGCATAGATGGCCTCCCCCGTGGCCTTCTGCAGGTTAGCCAAATATAGTGCTGCTAACTTCTTTCTTTGTTTTTAAATTTCCTGTCAATTTTCAGTTTTTATTTTTATTTTCGTCATTTGTGAATCATAACGGAATAGGTGAAGTCTCTTTTGTTAATATTGGCCTAAACTCCTTATTGGTGCCTAGTTCAGGTCCCTTAAGGTTAAGGGCGGCTTTTATTAACACTTGTTGAACTGTCTTCACACTTATGACATTTCTCATCTTAGTAAGTATAGCCTATGTGAAATGGTGTCTAGAAATGGGACAACGTTCATGACAGGTTCTTGAATCCAGAAGTGCGTGCAAATGGGCCTAAACCACTATGTGGGAGTAGCTCATGCCAAAATGGATTCTGCCTCTCTTGTTCGCCCTCCCCCACCTGGCCATTTCAGTAAGGTTGCCCAAAGGATTTGAAAGAAAATTTGTGTCTAGACGACTATACTTGGGCCGCATGTCTAAACCTTGATTCACAATGTCTTATTAAAATTTAAAAAAAAAAAAAAAAAATACAAAAATACAAAAAGAGTTTCAAATTTGTGCGTCGCGGAGGATGCAAAAAATTGTGTTCTTGCCTAATAGTGGCTGGAACTTGCTAATATACTTAAGAGGCCATTGGTATTGGTCTGGGCACATATACAAGAGGCATTTAATATGCCTAGTATGGTATTAGCAGTGGAGGAGGTCAAATCAATATTTTTGCCAATAATTGTGGCGAAAGCTGGGTTGCGAATTGTTGGCAGCGAAGTGGTTTTAATTACATGGCCTCGCAAAGGATGGTTCGCGAAGGAAGACTGGCGATTAATATATGTATGCTCACTATGTATAATTAAGAGGGAGAGAGGCTACTGTTCAAGTAATTTTAGTCAAGCCAATACAAGTGGCTTTGGAGCAACAACATTATAAGAGTAGTGTTGATTCAAGACCCCTTCAGTCAAGACGAAGACCTTTGACTTCGAGGTCTGGGGGGCAATGTTTGGACCCAAAATAAGCATTTTGGCCTGACAAGGCACGTCTTGGAGAAATTGAGCCAATGTCAGTGGCTCAAGCTATATATTGTCAACAAGCTCGAAATATATATTTAGAGGCTAAATAAAGCCTACTATGAAAGCATGGAAGCATGGAAACATGAAAAGTCAACTTTAGCACATTTTCCTACTTCGGCTAGGAGAAACCGAGCTAAACAAGGAAGGAGGGGCGGCAGACTGACCAAATGAACTTGAAATGAGCTGAAACTCTGCAGATCCATTCTAGACATCCCAAGGATCATTTCTTATGAAGAGTGCAAGAGCTTTTTTTGAGTGGAAGGCCTTCAAACAATCAGCCCAATTTTCTACAGAAGCAAAACTGGAAAACTGGACCTGTAAGAGGTCCAGCAGCATTTTCGGCCCAACCACATGGAATAAAAATCTGAAAATTTTTCAGGATGATGTACACTCATAGTGGAACATTTCATATGAAGAAGTCGAAGGAATATAATGAAGTATTGTTGGAGAAATAATTGAAGGAATAAAGGGGCAGAAACTGACCTAAAACCAGCTCAATATTCACATGTTCATGTTTCCTACCCACATGAAGAAAGCTAGATGCTTTTCTCTTTTTCCTTGGATATATTTTTCTTCTACAATCTCTTTAATAGATCATCACCACTTCCATGTTGCTGCACCTTCATGCTTTGCTTTCATTTCATCTTTTCTCTATCTTTTCCATATTTTACAAGTGAACTTAGATCTACTTTCATTATTTTTCTTCCACTCATCATTTCACTCTTCTTTTTCTTCCCTATATAAACACCTTCTCCTCTCATTCTAAAACACACATTCACAACACAACAACAACATCTCTAAGATGATCTAAGTTCTCTCTAGAGCAAACCTCTCTAAGAGCAACTCCTCTCCCTCTCCTTCTCTTTCTCTTACCGGTGATCACACTCCTAGTCCTAGTCTTCTCAGAAGCCGACTTTCAGTGCCACCAAACCCTCTGTCAACGTGCTTCGGTCCTAGTCTCCTCGGGAGCCGACGGTAGTGTCGCGACCACAACGGTTACAGAACCAGCCAAGCAAGGGTAACGCCCTAGCAACCCAGCCAAGCTAAAGTCACGCTTTAGCAAGATCTCAACATTTCCCGGTGATGTCGCTCTGCTCGATCTACAATATTGAGTATCGATTGTGTTAACAAGAAGAAACTTCAGCAAAGTCCTCACCACGAGGCAGAAAGAATCCCCATGACGAGGTTGGTGCTCTCCTCGTCTACAATCGCTTGAAAAGAAGTCAGGTCAAGGGACATCCCCGACGACCGCACCCGAACGGTGCTGGCACGCCCGCGCAAGAAAAGAGACTGTTGACCAGCTGCAGCAAAATTGGAGCCAAACAGGACTCATTAACTAAAATTGGAGCAAGCCAATTTGGTACCAGCATCCACCAAATAAGTAGGAAAAGATAGCGACAGCGCTGCTCTTGCCACACAATGGGTAGTCTTATTACAGTCTCTAGGGATAAAATCCCAACTACAAGACTGAAATTGACTTCAAAGTACTTTTGCTTCATCTACAATAGCTCCATTCATGCTAAAGTCTTCTTAAGTGGAGTCCAAAGCCAAGAAAACGTTCTGGGCATCCCCTTCAATCTCCGCATGTGAGAAGCCTGCTTGAAAACAAAAGTGAAAACCGTTGACAAAAGCAATAAACTCACAAGTCTGGGGGCTCACATAGCCTACACCCGGCACGGCCAGTACACCAACACAAACACCCAATTCATTACGACACATTGCACCAGTCCCATACATTCCTTGATCCATTTTGTAGTGCCCCATCTATGCTCAGTTTGATGACACCATGCCTAGGCTTTACCCACCTCCTCAATCTCAAATTGGAGGACCCCACTGCCGTACTCTACAAACCTCCCCTACTGCACCATCTTCCATGTTCACCATAAGAAAACTCTCCCACCAACAAACTGCTTTCTCCATCAGACAATCACCTTCTCTGGACCCAAAGCACAATTACCATGCACACTATTATTCCTTTCATGCCAAAGTTGCCAGTCCACCACTGCAAACCACTCCAATTCATTCTCTCTCGCAACAGAGTCAATATGCAAGAAGAGCTCGAAAAAATCTCTCTCTCTCTCCACACCTTACATACCTCAGCTAAGAAAGTGTGCTTCCACACTTTACGAGCTAAATGAGAAGTCCATAAAGCATGTATCACAGATTCACAGTTTCCTCACCAACCCCACACCCCACACATTGCGCATTATCACACACTCAAAGCTAGAATCCCCATTTAGTACACAAAATCCACTTGCAATTAATTCAAAAAACAATAAGTGCCCACCTACGAAAATCACTTGATTTTGGCATTAGAATAAAGAGTAGTGATTCATTAAGAAGGCAGGCAATTGGTAATTTTCAAACACTTGTTTACACACTCAAGCTAGGAAAATAATTTTAAGATATGATTTGATTTAGTAAACCATGGTTTACGATCTCGTAACTTTGCTTTTTGGTACTAAATCTTGTTCCCACTCCAAATTAACCCCATCAACTTCATGTGGGAAATGAAATAAACACATAGGTTTGAGATTCAGACTAGATAGTGGCAATGGAACTGAAAGTTGATTTCCTTTTGCAAATCTAGTCATTGGAACTACATCCTCATCCTTTGGTCAATTACTTGGGGCTGTAAAGTCCACAATCTCTATTATTCTTCTTGGCTTCTATCAAAAGTAGGATAAATAAATGATTGAATAACTTTGAAGAGCGTGATGACATTATCTGGATAACATTCAGTTTTCAAGTTCTGCACACTGTTTTGTAGATGACAATTTGATCTGCACCCAACTCTATCAATCACAATCTGTGTCCCCCTCAATCCCAAAAACTAGAAATGATTGTCGTTTCTAACTCTGGGAATATAGGGATTATCACATTCCAATACTACTCATCAAAGCAGCTTCAGTTCCTTCTCCTTCTCTTCTTTCTGCTAACCAATTCTGCAACACCATTGACCTTCAACATCTCTAGTTTTCCGGCCACGGATAACACCATATCTCTAGAGGGCAATGCTAACATCGACGGCCAAGCCCTCCTGCTCACTGAAACAGAATACAGCGCCGGCCGAGCCAGCTACCACCAATCCTTCCTCCTCCGGGAAAACACTACCAGAAAGCTTGCCGACTTCACTACGAGTTTCACATTCGTTATCGACACTCTAGGCAACAACTCCTACTATGCTGACGGCCTCGCCTTCTTCCTAGCGCCAGAGGGATCCTTACTCAACTTCACAGTAGGAAGCGGCATTGGCTTCCCTGTGGATAATCCGCAGGAGAAGCCGTCGTCGAGTCATCAGTA
Source organism: Rosa rugosa (assembly GCF_958449725.1). Classification (NCBI taxonomy): domain Eukaryota; kingdom Viridiplantae; phylum Streptophyta; class Magnoliopsida; order Rosales; family Rosaceae; genus Rosa; species Rosa rugosa. The sequence continues at coordinate 51,019,062 of NC_084821.1, read as the reverse complement.
CCCTTTTGTGGCTGTGGAGTTCGATATCTTTCGGAATTATGAGACATCTGTACAGGACCCGGCTGGCGATCACGTTGGGATTGATGTCAACTCTGTCAAGTCTTTGATAACCAAGCCCTGGAATGGTAGCGTTGTGGATGCAATGATCAATAATGCTAGTATTAGCTATGATTCTGGATCGAAAAATCTTAGCATTGCCTTCACTAGTTATGTGAATGGTAGTAAAGTGATGAGGTATCTTGCTTACAAGGTGGATCTGGAACAATACTTGCCGGAGAGAGTGATTGTTGGGTTCTGTGCAGCAACGGGTCAGTATTTTGCTTCTTTTAAGATACTCTCATGGAGTTTTAATTCAACTTCATTGCTCGAGCAGAATGCAGCGAAAAACACCTCAATAATTCCTGCAACAAATCCGAGTGTTAAACCAAAGTCAGGAAATGCCAAAATAGGTCTACAGATTGTGTCAAGTGTTGGTGGAAGTCTAATTTTAATTGGTGCCTTGGCTCTGATTTGGTTCCTCTTTAGAAAGAAGACAGAAACCGGAGAAAGTAGTGATGAAGATCCAATTGTACTTGATGACTCTGTTCATAACGAATTCGAGAAGGGAACAGGCCCAAGGAAGTTTTCCTACAATGAATTGGCCCAAGCGACGAATAATTTTGAAAAGGGAGAGAAGCTTGGAGAGGGAGGCTTTGGTGGTGTCTATAGAGGCTTCATTAAAGACTTGAACTCACATATTGCTGTCAAGAAGATTGCCAGAGGCTCTAAACAAGGACTGAAGGAGTATGCAGCAGAAATAAGGATCATCAGTCGGCTTAGACATCGAAATCTGGTACAACTAATAGGTTGGTGTCATGAAAAGAGACTTCTACTTGTGTACGAGTTGATGCCAAATGGCAGCTTGGATTCTCATTTGTTCAAAGACGAAAACTTGTTAATTTGGGAGGTAAGATACAAAATTGCTCAAGGTTTAGCCTCTGGTTTATATTATCTACACGAAGAATGGGAACAATGTGTGCTGCATAGGGATATCAAATCCAGCAATGTTATGTTGGACTCAAATTTCAACGCCAAACTTGGAGATTTCGGGTTAGCTCGACTTGTGGACCACGGAAAACTGTCGCAAACCACCATTGTGGCTGGAACTAGGGGATACATGGCTTTGGAGTATGTTACAACAGGAAAGGCTAGCAAGCAATCAGATGTCTACAGCTTTGGAGTTGTTGCTCTAGAAATAGCATGTGGGAGAAAACCCATCGATCTGAATTTGGAAAACAGTCAAGTTGAAATGGTGGAGTGGGTTTGGGGACTTTATGGTGAAGGGAAAATCATTGAAGCAGCTGATCCAAAGCTCTGTGGAGATTTTGATGAGAAACAAATGGAGTGTTTGATGATGGTTGGGTTGTGGTGTGCTCATCCGGATTACAATATGAGGCCTTCAATGCAACAAGCAATTCAAGTCCTTACCTATGAAGTTGCATGGCCTGTTCTCCCATTAGAGATGCCGATGGCCACCTTTCCACAAAATACTCGCCAAATGTTGTCTACTAACAATACTGGTTCGGAAGGAAGCAAAACTGAGTCCAGCTATTATGGTGGTTATAGCAGCTATTCCTCACAATAGCTACATCTTCTGTAACAAATTCTCATCCATGAATTTAACTTTGGTAAGAATTGTCTTAATCAGCTAGCTAGCAACAGTGAATAGCAAATTCTCAACCATCTTCTGATATTTCTGGAATTTGCTTGATTGTATTATCATCTCTTTACGATTTCTTGGGCGTATTATGCATCCAGAAGTAGATCTATTAACATCTCATTATGTATGGAAAATTCCCAAAACCCACTTGGACATCCCATCAGTGAAGAAGCACAATTCATGGGTAGTATTCAAATGAAGAATTAGCACTTGATCCAAGAGTAAGTCCCATAAACTAGTTGAGTAACGAATACAAACCTATACCCATTTTGCATCATGCATGAAACAGAAACAACAGCAAAATGCGACATGAGATCTATTCATGCATTTTTACGAACACCGAGCGTGCATTATACAACAGCCGTGACAGCAAGGTACCATACTAGCATACCAAAACACAATACCGTAAAATATTTAGTTTCAAAGTTCTATATGTCGATTAATCATAATCATAATGGTTATTAGTATTATTGTTCAATAGCTTGCTCATCATAATCCAATCCTACTATCCCAACTAAAATAGCCAAACTTCTTCCATGCAATGTTAGTACGTAATTGGGATTTTACTTAATTTATAAGAAAGTAATGAATCCATTCAGCATACCTGATGGAAATGTAAACAAGTTTCAATCCCACAGTTAATCTTCCTTTTGTGGCCGGAAATTCCACTTCTTTAACCACGGCGAGTTGACCACGTACCGTGGACATCTTGGACCTCTTTGGCGAGTTAACGCAAAGCAACCAGATTTTTGGGTTTTGGATCTTCGCATGGATTTGAAAAATCCGGATATGTTATATGGCACACCTAGGATTTCCAATTTTCAATTTTCTGTTGTAGACATGGTTAGTAATAAGGGAATTCTATTCATATCTCTTAAATTTATGGGTGCGTCTGGGCTACGCCGGGCGTAGCATACGCCGAAGTGGGGCCGCCTTGCTGGCGTATTCCTCTCCACACAATGTAAGATGAGAAGGGCACAGTAGTAATTAGCCACTTCACTGCCATTATCAGTTCAAAACCAAACCGTTACGGTAAAATCCGAAGGGCTTTCATGACAAATCCCACATGCCAACTTGAATCATATGAATGAATTGTCGCCGAACCCAAAAAGTCAATTCTTTATACTCAGATCAAACCTCTCATCTTCTCTGAAAACCCCATCTTCATCATCCACCACAATCTCAAAAACCCACCTTTCAAATTCAACTATTGATCAACCTCAAGCCCCAAAATGCCCATCACTTGAAGTACCCTTCATTCCCACATGCACAAAAACCCCACCTTCCTTAGCCAACGCCCTCATCCACTACGCCACCACAAACATTACCCCACAGCAAACCTTCAAAGATATATCAGTATCAGCAAGGATCCTAGCAAAGAGGACGCCCTGCAACTTCCTCGTCTTCGGCTTAGGCCTGGATAGCCTCATGTGGGCGACTCTCAACTACGGTGGCTCCACCGTTTTCCTAGAAGGAAGAGTGAGATTGGAAGGAAGTGTTCCTGCGACGACGAGCTTCATTGATGAAATTGAGCGGCGCAGCGGGAGACCCAGCATGAATCATATGAGTGAAGTGAAGACTACGGTTTTCAGATTCTGCTGGTATGCATGTAAAGGGTCCTGAGTTAGTGTCTAAGTTTTTCAAATGGTCAATTTTGGTATGAAATGAACGAACACAGAAAAGCCAAACCGCCACTGTGAGCAATGGTCTCGGCGGTGGCTGTAATCAACTAAAATGGCAACTTTTCCAAAATTAATCGAAATCAAAAACCACGTATAAAAACGTGTACAGCATGAAAAGTAGACCAAGTTCCATTCTTCATGCATTGCAAACCGTCGCGGGGTCCGGATATTGCAGGTGTTGATATCACTTATATTACATGCCGCCAAGCATAAGCAACGACCTCATAGGTAGGCCCCGTGACATGGTTAGTCCCGCCTACGACATGCATCCGGTAGTTCGACACCCGAGTTACCTCGCTATGGTGGAGGTCGGCCGGTACCTCGTAGGGAGGCCACCCTCCCATGATCTTCAAGAGGCTTCAAGAGAAGTAAATATGTGTATTATGTCCCACATCGGAAACATAGAATAGAATGAGACTTCCTTTAGCTATAAAGGGAAGTCCTCCCCTTCTTGGAAGAGGATGGATCCATGATCCCACACTTGTATCATTACAAAGGCTAGTTGGCCTCACTATAGTGAAACCTCTAAGTGGACGTAGCCTTGCCTCAAGGACAAGGTAAACCACTATACATGCTTGTGTCATTTCTCTCTCCCTCTCTACCTTGCCTCACACAGAAACAGCAGGGAAATCGCCGTAAAACACAGAACTCGTCGGCTTCGATTCTCTCTCTACACCCATTCACTGGACCAACCGAGGCTAGAAGCGGAACCGCAGCAAGGAGCTGAATCGATTGAGAACCGTGCGCCGCCGCTTAGTGGCCGTACCCCAGAGTCCCTATCGGGTTACTTACCCGGGTCGGCGAACAAGAAATGGGTCGAGCATCTGGGATGATTGATCCGATCAAGCCCTTTTCTGTTTTCTTCAAATAGATCTAGTCACTATATACATGGAATCAACGGTCTAGATTAGACGGTTATTAGAGTTAATGGTTTAGATCGCACCGCGAATTTTCTTTTATTAAAAATGAATTTACATAATTTTTAAATTTTATAAATTCATAATAATTAGCTCGGATATCCAAAAAATTTCACGAACTCGTCGCATCCAGTAATTTATTATCCAACCTTCAAATTGAATATTTTATATCAAGAATATTTTAAAAAATATTTCTCGTAGGTAAAAAAGTCTAAGAAGTTTCGATAAAAAATTCCATTTACTTTTTTATCTTAAAAAAGTCACATTTATTTTGTTTAATAATTTTGTTTCAGTAACAAATTTTGTAAAAAATTATAATAAACTACACATTACTTGGATTATATTAAAATGCGTAATTATTTTTATAATAAAAAAATATATGCATTTTTATTTCAATAGTCGAGATGGACTTTTTCCATATTAGGCATATTTTTTCATATTTTGTGAAATTCAAAGAAAAAATAAATTTTAAAATCGATAAATTTAAAATTTTCTATGTGCTTATTGAGTAGTAATATGTATTAGGTAAAAATATTAACCCAGTTCATCGTCGTTTCGACATCTCTCAAAGCGGCCAATTCTATAAATGTTTATACTTTCATAAAGAGAGCCGAATCACAATGAGATAAATGTCCCAAAATTTTGGATCACACAAAATTCTTATAGTCTACTAATGTAGTATAGCATGTTTATTAGTTGTAGACTTGTAGGGAAAAGGATACCTTTCAAGATGAACATGGTGAAAGAAAAAGAATTTGACAAAGTTGACCGTTGTATGTGATCAAGGAAGAGAAATATGGCTATGGTAAAAAATTGACATGTTTTCGTCATCGTTTCAGTCTTGATCCGCGTGGTCAACTCTAAATTCTAAATACTCATCAAACTAAAACGCTGATAACCACTCCCTCGCAACTCCTTTTCTCAATCTATCAGCTCTCACACCTCACGGGGACGAGGTGTATCAATCTATGTAAAAGATTCGGGACATTTATTTCTTCGTGATTCGGCTCTTCTTAGAGAAGCATAAACGTATATTAGGTTTACCCCTTTGACCAATATGAAAACGAAGGCCGACTGAGTTAGTTTTTTTACACGGTACCTATTGATACGTGTTAAATACATGGGTAATGTCAAATCTATCAATTTCTAATTTGTACTATTTGGATAAGACAAAATCTTTATATGGCTAGTAGTGTTATATAGAGAAAATTATATTTGTTTCTTGGTTGTAGAGAAAATTTTACCTTCCAAGATGAACAAGGTGAAAGAAATAGAATTTGACAAATTCAACCGTTGGATGTGATCAAGGCTGGTAAATATGGCTAATGGTAAAAAATTGACATGTTTTCGTCATTGTTTCGGTCTCGATCCGCATGGTCAAACCTAAATTCTAAATATTCATAAACCTAAAACGCTTGTAACCATTCCCTCAGAACTTCTTTTTTCGATCTGTCAGTGCTCACACTCTCCTGGGGACAAGGTGTATCAACCTATGTAAAAAATTAGGGACGTTTCTCTTCCCATAATTCGACTCCCCTTAAGGAAGTATAATTGTATACTGTGTTGGCCCCCTTTGACCAATATGAAAACGAAGGCCAAATGAGTTAATTTTTGTTCACCGTACCTATTAATATGAGTTAAATGCATGTGTAATATCAAATCTATCGATTTTTAATTTAGTGTTTGCAAATCACTAGAAATAATACCTATGTGCTTACTAATGTTGTATAACTTGTGTATTGCTTATATAGTGATGTAAACTTTTCAAAAATGACAAATAGGAGGAAATTGATTTTTTTTTAGACCGACCGTTGGATGAGATTATTGAAATATTTTATGTTTATTGTAAAAAAATCAACCAATTTCATAATCGTTTTATATATATAGGCATATGATTGGTATATATACACATCAAAACTCATTTGCCTAGCTACACGCATAGATACATTACATGACTGATGTCAAATGCGCGCGCGCACACACACATTTTGAAATTTACATCTCAAGTCAAGTATGTATTCATTGAGGGATTTTTACAAACAGTTGGAGCTCAACTCATCTCCTCCGAACTTCTAATGAAGCCATAAATCAATTGTAAACCCCATATCAATATCACCTTTAATCAATCTTTGGACATTGCCATCTCGACCTTCATCAATCTACCTTATATTAATTCAATAAGAGAGTTCAAAATGTAGACTAAGACACAATCAGTAAACAGTACAACCCAAAATCTTGAGTTTTCTCTCCATTAAAAGCAAATTTTCAAAGCAATATAGCAAAGTTTCACCCAAAACCCCAAATCCAAACGAAAAAATTAATCTTTAAACACTGCCTCCACAAATTTTCCTACTTTCCGAGATTCATAACCATCATGTTCTTATCTTTCCCAAATTCCCACTCAGTAAAAACCCTAAAAGGTCACAATTTAGAAATTACAAATACAATAGAGCAAAAGATTCATATGTTTCTCAATTTTCCCATAAAAAAGACAAACAGAACAGAATGAAAAAATGACAGACCCCCAGAATTCCTCAACAGTAGAGAATGTGTAGATCGGGCGAATAAAGCTGCCCCAATCCTCTTGCTGTTCGGTTTAGGAGGAAGAGAGGAAAAACTCGGTCTGGGAGGCAGAAGGGAGGAAGGGAGAGGAAAAAACAGGTCAGTGGCAGAGCCATAAAAAAAAAATTAAATGAGGGCAAAATCGTCTTTTTAGCCAAGAATGAACAGTGATGCCGAATGAACAGGTAACTCATTTTTTATATATGTATAATATAATATAATGCCAATGAACAGTTAACTCATCTTTTATATATGTATAATATAATATAATATAATGACTGGGTACAGTTGAGAAAATTCAAAGGTCTTGGAGCATGTCTTGGAGACTTGGAGCATATAATATACCAACGTAACTGGGTCTTGGTTGTTCGCTGCAAAAATAATAAATAAAAATAAGCAAAATTAATTAGTGTAATGGTTAGAAATTTTCTTTTGGTAGAACTATATATCTAATACTTACATAGTTTCTCCCCAAAACAATCAGAAATGGCTGTCAAAAACACATTGCGGTTGTCCCTAAAGCAGTTTCAATTGCTTCTTCTTCTCTTATTACTGTTGCCCTTCTCTGCAACTCCATTGACCTTCAATTTCCCCAGCTTTCCCCTTAATGTTACCGCCAATATATCTATGGAGGGAGATGCTTTGCCCGATGGGTCCCTCCGCCTCACCAAAAGTGCCGTCGACGTTCAAAAGAACCAAAGCGTCGGCCGAGCCACCTACCGCCAACCTTTCCTACTCCGCCAAAACTCCACTAGAAAACTCGCTGATTTTACCTCAAGTTTCACATTCGTCATTGACTCCGGCGGCTCCACCAGGTACGGTGATGGGCTGGCCTTCTTCCTAGCGCCGGCCGGGTCCTTACTAAACAACAAATTAGGAGTAGGTAGCCGTCTTGGCCTCCCTTTCAACATTACCCTTGCAAGCTATTCCATGACGAGTACTGAATACCCATTTGTGGCGGTCGAGTTTGATATCTTCCCTTCTCAGAAAGAATCGAGGGATGGGCCTATAAACTACACCCATGCGGGCATCGACATCAACTCCCTCACGTCTTATGTTACCGAGCCATGGGATGGTGGTATCAGGGAAGGAAAAGAAAATAATGCCACAATTAGTTACAACTCCACCTCGAAAAATCTCAGTGTTGCCTTCACTACGATTCAAAATGTAGATGGAGACGAAGTCCAGTTGATCAAAAGCATGTATTTCTTGGTTGATCTGCTTCAATACTTGCCCGATAGGGTCATAGTTGGGTTCTCTGCTTCAACTGGTGCCTTAATTGCTCGGCATAAGATCGTCTCATGGAATTTTACTTCAACTCCTCTGGTTGATGATAATGCACCATCGACCACAAGGTCCAACAACGATAGAGTCAGACTAGCGGTTGGATTGGGTGTTGGTGGATGTCTTACCTTGGTTGGTGTGCTGGCTTTCGTTTGGTTCATCTTCTCCAGGAGGAGGAGGGAGAAAGATGGGGAAAGTAGTGATGATGATACCAGGGTACTTAATGATTTGATTCCTGAAGAATTCGAAAAGGGGACAGGCCCTAGGAAGTTTTCGTACAATGAATTGGCCCTTGCAACTAATAATTTTGTACAGGAAGAAAAGCTTGGGGAGGGAGGGTTTGGTGGAGTTTACAAAGGGTTCATCAAAGATATGAACTCGTATGTAGCTGTTAAGAAGATATCAAGGGGGTCTAAACAAGGGCTGAAGGAGTATGCAGCAGAAGTGAGTATCATTAGTCGGCTGAGGCATCGGAATCTGGTGCAACTCGTAGGTTGGTGCCACGAAAAGAAACTCCTACTTGTCTACGAATTCATGCCCAACGGTAGCTTGGATTCTCACTTGTTCAAAGAAAAGAGCCTGTTAACTTGGGAGGTAAGATACAAAATTGCACATGGATTGGCCTCGGGATTGCTCTATCTACACCAAGGATGGGAACAATGTGTGCTGCACAGAGATATCAAATCCAGCAATGTTATGTTGGATTCCAATTTTAACACAAAACTTGGAGATTTTGGGTTAGCCAAACTTGTAGACCATGGAAAGCTCTCGCAAACAACAATTGTGGCTGGAACCATGGGCTACATGGCTATGGAATATGTTACAACGGGAAAGGCTAGCAAGGAATCAGATGTCTTTAGTTTTGGAGTTGTTGCTTTGGAAATAGCTTGTGGGAGAAAACCCGTTGATTCGAGGTATGAAGAAAAGCAAATCAATTTGGTGGAGTGGGTTTGGGAGCTCTATGGAGAAGGGAAAATTATCGAAGCAGCAGACCCAAAATTGTGCGGGGATTTTGATAAGAAGCAAATGGAGTGCTTAATGATGGTTGGGCTATGGTGTGCTCATCCAGATCACAACTCTAGGCCATTGATACAACAAGCAATCCAAGTGCTTAACTTCGAAGTTCCATTGCCCAATCTCCCATTGGCGATGCCAATGGCCTTTGCACTTCCATTAACACTCTCGTTGTCGTATAGTGGTGTCACTACTGGAGGTCAAAGTGAGTCTTCAGGAACCATAACTCCTCACAGCTAACCTCATCTTCTACCCCAAATTCTAATCCATTAGCAACTATTCAGTAAGCTATTTGATAATCTGTATTAAGCTTCCCTATTCTTTCAAAAGTTTTGTACCTTGTTTATTGTCCTGTGATGATATATTTCAGAACTTGTTCTTGGAATTCCTGAAGAATCATTGTACTTATCATTTTTTTTTTTTTATATTTCTTTATCTTTCTAGCAAGTTTGTACTCAACTTCTGCGCGCGTCCCTATAATATTTGTCATCGAACCCCGGAATTTGGTCGTTCAGCAGAATACAGTCTTGGTATGGAAGACGCCAATCCTTCATTTGTCGAGTGCGATCGATCTACTACGTACCAATAGTCGAATCTGGCCTTTGTACCGGTTGCTTCTATCGACTTGTAATATTTTCATATACACAGTTTCGGTTACTCCCTTTCCCTTAACCAAAACAAATATAACCTACGGATTATTTTCTAGGGATGGGCAAAAGAGACCAAAAATTTTAAAAATTGGTTAAAGTTGGTCGGTTCGGCCTGATTCGGTCCAAATTGGATTGATCTATGATATATCTTTATTGGAAATTTCAAGACTATGAAATCATTGAAACGAGACCGAAAACTCGAGAAACTGACCCGAAAAATTTCGGTTTAGAAAAACACGATTTGAGACTGACCCAAAAAATTTCCGTCGAGTCCAGTTTCAACACTAACTAAGCTCGACCCTTTGCCCAACCCTATTATTTTCCTTAAAACTCAAGTACATTGGACATGACAAAAGTTCATATATCCAGCCTTACATGACACCAGCCAAATTGACAAAGTCGTGTTGTTGCATTGTTTCATCATATATAAGAGAAGATGATTTATCACGATTAGTTTAAAATAATAATAATAATAACAAAAACAAATTGCAACACAATTAGATGATGACCGGGTCTCTGAGACCAGATCCATTATAAAATTATGGAAACCACAATTCTGCACGGAGGTATGAACATGAATTTCATGGAAACCAGATCTGTCGATTATAAAATTATAATACATGTTGACTAAAAAAATAATCTATGTGGAAAATAGTCAAAATACATAGTGTAACAAGAATACTCATTATTAAACACAAATTTTGGTCCAAAATGTCCAGCATGGGGTTAGATAGTGTACCACACTACCACTTGATTAGCAGTAGCTAGGTAATCGTCAAAGTACTTATTGATAGTGAATATGGGTACCCGAAACCCACTTGTCCATTGTGATGACATGGTTTGACCGAAGATGGGACAATTAGTTAACATAAATCAAAAATAAAGGGAAGATAAAATGACAATCAAACTTTATATAATTTATATACATAAAAAAAAAAACCCGTCTCTCTACTGGTGTTCATCCCTGATCTATTGAGGATCTAGTCCTCGATAGGGCTGCACACGGATTTGGTTGGATCGGTTTTGACACCAAACCGTCTCTATGCCAAAGTGAGCGGTTTAGGCATTTTGGAAAACCGGTCATAGAAAAAAATAAGCTCAATCCAATCCAATTAAAGATGGTTTGGTTTGGTCGGTTAGGCGGTTTTCACCTATATAATATTAACATGCTATTTATGAAAAAATTCATAGTAAAAATTCCAATCTCAAGAATTGAAATTATGTTAAATTATCTAAATTTAAAATTCAATAATTAAAATCTAAAAATATAGTCCAAAACTAAAACCTAAATTAGATTCAAAGTGATTCACTTATTTAACGACTTATCCATCAATACTAGCTTAATATGATAGTATTAAAGGTCAAAGAATGAGAGATTGAGAGATCAGAGATGTGATATGAAATGATCAAAAAAATTGTAGCGATTATATATTAAGGTTTTAGGCCTTTGGGCCTTGAATTCAATATGATAGTATATCATTTGAGAATAAAATTATAACTGGACATTTAGAACTTACTTAAAACAAACTGGGTAAATGAATATATATTTATTATGTGTGTGTGTGTATATATATATATAACTTTTTCTCTTATATTTCAAACATATCGGTTGGTTCAGGTTCCACGGTTTAAGTACAAAATAAACCAAACTAACCCAATTCATAAATGGTTTGGTTCGGTATTGAACCGATTTTCAATTTTTAAAGTTAAAAAACCTTAACCAAACCATATTTATCGGTCGGTTTTGACCGATTTGGCCGGTTTGTACCATGTTTTGCACACCCCTAGTTCTCGATGTATTAGACGCTCAACATCAATCCTTAGGGCGCTCGTCACAATTTTAGTTGTTTCTACTTCCTTTCTTCAGGGCTCGCTCTGTGGAACCATGGTTTCAACATTAGGCTTGTCTGACCTTCGATGGCAGTGTTGTAGCTCTGCCAGTATTGATCGAGACTTCAGACAGCGATTTTGCAATCCTTTTGCTTCTGTCAGTGGCGGCGGTTTTGCTTGGTAGGTTCTGGTTTTGGTGGATTTTCGTGGTGAGTTCACGAGACATGTGGAAGATCTGGGTTTGTGACCTAGATATTAACAATCTTAAACTATGCTTTGCTAGAAATTGGTGGTGTCTCGGCCGCGGGGAGTGTAGTCTCCGTTCGCATTCAAGGGTAAGGAGGAGGAGATTGGGCCTTGGTTCTGAGGTGGTGGGCTACCTAATTGCAAGCTCAAGGCAGTAGAGTGTTGACTTGGGCTTATTGCCTTTTGTGACTTTTTAGATGTTACATTTGTAGCAGGCTCTTTGCAATTTACTATTATTTTCGTACATCAATAGGTCTCGAGGTAAACTTACTTGTTCAATTGCTTTGAGTCATGTACCATTCACTAGGTTACGATATTCTCTTGTTAGTCGCTTGTTTAGAATAAGTGAGCTCATTTTGTTTGCAATGAGGGTTACCTGTCAATTTGTTGGGCGACTTGTACCATATATGATTCTAGTATAAGACAACAAACTTCTGGCTATGGATAAGTAATCAAATTATCTATTCTTTAAAAAAAAAATAATGAGGAAGATAAATGACCAAAATTTATTAACAATAAATCGTTGTGGGAAACCCACTCTAATACCGTGATAAAATAATCTAGATTTTTTAACCAAATAACAATAAAAGAGGCAAAAATCCTTAAATGAACTCTATTACAAGGTTTCCATTTTCCAATGCCGGATAATATTGCATATTCTCACAACTTTGAGTTAGAAGTAAGTTTTCTATAACTCATGTATAGTACTGTAATCCTACTTATAACTTTTTCTTCTACATCAATGAAATTATTTTCATTGTGATAACTTAAAATAAAAAATGTACATATATCTAATCATATATGACACCTATGAAGAGACATAGTTGTTGTTTCCTTGCAGAGAGAATCTTAGGTACGGCAGACATGTCACGTGGTTGGTATGCTCAGCCAATCAGGCCCATGCGGGGGGGTCGTGGGGAGGTGTTTTATGTATTTCATTTTAATAAAACATGGGTAGTTTCGGAACACAATTAAGAGATAAAAAAATATATGATTGGCTGGATGTACCAACCACGTGGCACGCCTACCCTATTCAAGACTTTTTCTTTCTTGCATTGCTTCACCATAAGACAAATATTAATGATGATCAATTAAGAGAAAATAATTGACATAAGGCGGGTGATCCCAAATAATTGTTGAGAATGTTCCCAAATAGTCCTCATGAGTCATGAGGACAGAACATTAATTTTTTTTTTTTTTTCATATCTCACCTTATATATGTGACATCTCTTCTATGTCACATGTAATTAAGTCAAAATATATATTCATTAAATTATATGGCTATGCCACATTAACTCATCTAGGTAGGATCTTACGTAATATTATTTTTCTACAAATTTCTCATTTTTTATTACTTTTTTAATTTCTTTTATGCGCGTACTCCTTTTGTGCATTTTCTGCTCTTTTCTGCTGTTTCAACGCCTTGTAGGTGCGCCTTCAACCCCTCGCAGCCTAAACACGAAAACTGACGCAATAAAACTGGAAAATTACTCTTTACACGCCTCAAGACGCACCTCTTTTAATACATTGATTGCTCATCCTTCTTTGATTCGATTTCAGGTACTTCTTAATCTGCTTCAACCAAAATATGAAGATGACGAACATTAGAGATGAAGAAGAGGAGGATATATGTTAGCCAATTTACCCTCCTTGTGTTTCTACCGAGTTGACCACTAAATGTTTTTCCATCCTTCTGACGCTAACAGCAAATTTCCCAAAACGGCGATGTGGACGGCTTGATTTCCACAACGCCAGATCAACGGCAACAGACCCAGGTGGCTGTGGACAGCAGAAGTTTCCCTATATTTAATCGTTGAGCAATATTGAAATACATACCTTGAGGGCTTGACTTTGAGTCCTAATTAGTTGCTTGAAAGTTTCTCCCGCGCACCCCGCTCTCATCAATTATATATTACTCTTGGAGACTTGGAAGTTGAAACATAAACGGGTCTTGGTTGTTCGCTAAAAAAATAATAAATAAAAATAAGCAAGTACGACTATATATCTAATATCCTCGTACATTTCTCCCCAAAACAATCAGAAATGGCGGTCAAAAACACATTCCGATTGTCCCTAAAGCAGTTTCAATTGCTTCTTCTTCTCTTATTACTGTGGCCCTTCTCTGCAACTCCATTGACCTTCAATTTCCCCAGCTTTCCCCTTAATGTTACCGCCAATATATCTATGGAGGGAGATGCTTTGCCCGATGGGTCCCTCCGCCTCACCAAAAGTGCCGTCGACGTTCAAAAGAACCAAAGCGTCGGCCGAGCCACCTATCACCAACCCTTCCTCCTCCGCCAAAACTCCACCGGAAAACTCGCTGATTTTACATCAAGTTTCACGTTCGCCATTAACTCCGGCGGCAGCCCCAAATTCGGTGATGGGCTGGCCTTCTTCTTAGCGCCGGCGGGGTCCTTACTGAACCCCACATTAGGAGCAGGTAGAAGTCTTGGCCTCCCTGTCAACACTACGCTGGAAAACTATACCATGTGGACTACTGAATACCCGTTTGTGGCGGTCGAGTTTGATATCTTCCCCAATATTGTCGTTGATTTGGGTGTAAATTACACTCATGCGGGCATCGACATCAACTCCGTCAGGTCTAAAGTTACAGAACCATGGAATGGTGGTATTATGGCAGGAGATGAAAATAATGCCACAATTAGTTACAACTCCACCTCGAAAAATCTCGGTGTTGCCTTCACTACATTTGAAAACGGAGTCCAGGTGATCAAAAATTTCTCTCTCTCAGCTGATCTGCTCCAATACTTGCCCGATACGGTCATCGTTGGGTTCTCGGCCGCAACAGGTAGTTGGACTGCTCTGCATAAGATCAATTCTTGGAGCTTTGATTCAACTTCATTGGTAGATGAAAACAGCACATCAATTCCTCCTGACCCAACGGTCAAACCCAACTCAGGAAATGCCAATGTTGGGCTAGTAGTTGGGTTAGTTGTTGGGGGAGGTGTTATCTTGGCTGGTGTGTTGGGTTTGCTTTGGTTCATCTTCTGCAGGAAGAGGAAGGAAACAGCTGGGGAAAGTAGTGATGATGACACTAGGATACTTCATGATTTGATCCCTGAAGAATTCGAAAAGGGGACAGGCCCTAGGAAGTTTTCGTACAATGAATTGGCCCTTGCAACTAGTAATTTTGAACAGCGAGAAAAGCTTGGGGAGGGAGGGTTTGGTGGAGTTTACAAGGGCTTCATCAAAGATATGAACACGTACGTAGCTGTTAAGAAGATATCAAGGGGGTCTAAACAAGGGCTGAAGGAGTATGCAGCAGAAGTGAGTATCATTAGTCGGCTGAGGCATCGGAATCTGGTGCAACTCATCGGTTGGTGCCACGAAAAGAAACTCCTACTTGTCTACGAATTCATGCCCAACGGTAGCTTGGATTCTCATTTGTTGAAAGAAAAAAGTTTGTTAACTTGGGATGTAAGATACAAAATTGCACATGGATTGGCCTCGGGATTGCTCTATCTACACCAAGGATGGGAGCAATGTGTGCTGCACAGGGATATCAAATCCAGCAATGTTATGTTGGATTCCAATTTTAACGCGAAACTTGGAGATTTTGGGTTAGCCAAACTTGTAGACCATGGAAAACTATCAAAAACAACAATTGTGGCCGGAACCATGGGCTACATGGCTACGGAATATGTTACAACGGGAAAGGCTAGCCAAGAAACAGATGTCTATAGTTTCGGAGTTGTTGCTTTGGAAATAGCTTGTGGGAGAAAACCAATTGATCACAGGTATGAAGAAAAGCAAAGCAATATGGTCGAGTGGGTTTGGGAACTCTATGGAGAAGGGAAAATCATTGAAGCAGCCGACCCGAGATTGTGCGGGGAATTTGATGAGAAGCAAATGGAGTGCTTAATGATGGTTGGGTTATGGTGTGCTCATCCGGATTACAACTGTAGGCCTTTGATACAACAAGCAATCCAAGTGCTTAACTTCGAAATTCCATTGCCCAATCTCCCATTGACAATGCCGGTGGCCTTTGCTCTTCCATCATCACTGTCGAAGTCGTATAGTGGTGACTCTATTGAGGTCGAAGTGAGTCTTCAGGATACTACCATTAACTCCTCACAGTTCACCTCATCTTCTATCACAGATTCCAATCCATCAGGATAGTAAGCGGATTTAGTATTGAGCTTATCTAGCTAGTTTGATATATTACGCTTTCCTATTCTTTGTACGTTGTAGAGAATTTGAAAAATTGTATATCTTGTATTCATCTCACCATGAGGTTTATATAGGGTTACATCATGTATACAAAAGGCAATACATAATAGCTATACTAATCAATCGCACATTACAAGTATGTCAATCGCATACATTACGAGTCTGTCAATCGCATACATTACGAGTATGTCAATCGCACACATTACAAATCTGTCAATCGCATACATTAAGCAATACATATTGCATGAATAGTCATTATCATTTACAACACTCCCCCTTGGATATTCCATGTCAATAGTATTGCCTCTGTTATGCTCTTCTAAGTTGCCTCGTCAAAAACCTTGCCAAGTAATAAAAACCCTGTGGGAAAAAACAACCTTGGTCGAAGGAGAAAAAGAGCACAACGCGCGTGAATGTGGAGTAGTCGACATCCTTCAACAATCCCCCTTGTGCCGCTCAAACTTGGTGATGACGCTTTGATTGTTGCCTCATTAAAAACCTTGCCAGGTAACAAAAACCCAGTGGGACAAAAATAACCCTGGTCGAAGGACAAAAAGAGCATAACACGTCCTTCACTCTTCGAGATCGAACATGTAGACATCATGCCTCCCCCTGATGTCAACATCTCCCCCTGATTGCTACAATCATGGGAGTTCGGATAACTTTCTCAATCCGAGGCTCTTCACATGTTTCTCGAAGGTGGATTTTGGTAACGACTTAGTAAATAAGTCCGCTACATTATCCTCATATCGGATTTGATTCATGTCAATCTTTAGAAGTGATCAATGTTGTTGCTGATTGTAAAAGAACTTAGGCGATATATGTTTGGTGTTGTTGCCCTTGATGAAACCTAATTTCATTTGCTCAATACAAGCTGCATTATCTTCATAAATGCAAGTAGGTTCATCTGTGGTAGACTTCAAACCACAAGTTCCTCGAATATGTCTAATCACAGACCTTAGCCATATGCATTCTCGCACGGCTTCATGTAGAGCAATAATCTCTGCATGATTTGAGGAAGTAGCAACAAGGGTCTGTTTTGTAGACCTCCAAGATATCGCAGTGCTTCCCATGGTAAAGACATAATCCGTTTGGGAGCGACCTTTGTGAGGGTCAGAGAGATACCCTGCATCAGCAAAACCCATCAAGACATCGTTGTCATTTTGATGGAGGGGAGGAGGAGTAGGACGCCGGCCACCATAGATAGTGGCGTCGACGGCAACATTACGGAAATTGGCGTTTTTCCTTATGGGGTCCGATCCCAAATTCCCGTCATTTCTTTTCTCTCTGTAGGGATAGAACAAGCCCATATCTATCGTACATTTTAAGTAACGAAAGATTGCCTTTATACCAGTCCAATGGCGTTGCATTGGCGCGAGGCTATATCTAGCCAACAAGTTCATAACAATTGAGGTGTCCGGTCTTGTATTGTGCGTGCTAAGTACAATAATGCGCCTATTGTACATAAGTAATCACTTCTGCTATTAACATGTCTTCGTCATCATCCCTGGGACGAAACGGATCCCTTTTAGGGCCAAGACTACGGACGACCATGGGAGTGCATTTTTGACTTTATCAAAATGCCAAGCATTTATTGACACGGTATACAAGTTCTAAATCTAGACAAAACCGTGTTCTCCCAAGGTCCTTCATCTCAAACTCGGATTTCAGGTGTTCAGCGGTTTCCCTTAACTCTTAAGGTTTCCAATTATGTTTATCAACATAAACCGCGACAATTGCAAATCCGAAACTTGTCATGGAAACGCGTGGGCATAGTTCATCATATCCCTTCCCAATCAAGTAGTCACTTTAGTGAGCGTTTCAACCTCGTTGCAAACGCGCTCCGTGGTCTAGAGCCACTTGACTTGGGTAAATGAAGTTCACAAGAACCTTCATTATATTATGTATCTAGATCCCCATAAAGATACGTAGTGACCACATTCGTAAGCTGCATGTTCAGTTATTTGGAAACTACCAAACTGACAAGGTAGTGGAGTGCAATGACATCCATTACGAGAGAATATGTCTTCTCGTAGTAGATTCCAGGGCGTTTTGTGAGAAGCCTTGCGCCATAAGGCGAGATTATCATCTCTTTTTCTCATCACGCTATCTAACGAAGACCTATTAATGTCAACAGGTTTTATGTTAGAGGTGTTGGCATCTCAGGCCCGAAATCCTTCCTCTTCGTTAGTGAATCCAATTCAACATGGATCACATCTTTCCATTTAGGCCAATTTCTCTACGTTGGCATTCTTCAACGGAGTAAGGTTCGATGTCATTGGTCTCAACAATTCCACGTCCTCATGTACACTAGTGTAGTTCGTAGAGATCTCTATATTCTCAGGAATTGGTTCTAACATTGAGGCGTCCCCCAACGATGTCTCTTGGACATAACCACAATCCAAAATATTCTCATGAGACGGATTTTGAGTATCAATGATCAATGGATCAAGTTGTGCCAAATTCGCTCTCTTCTTAGGGCGAGAATCCATCGAACCTATGGGTCTCCTACGCTCTCTAGCGGAACCCATGGCCTATGACGCCATTATGCCACCTTGTGGCGTCACCATACCACCATCCATGGTGGTGGTGCCGTACCCATCTTCTCTGGGTGGCACCATGTCCTCTTGTGGGGACATCAATCCTTGCAGGCATGTTTGCAGCAGGTATATGTGATCTCATCACTTTTAGGGGATCAAGATGAGACATATTGGGGACAGACCACGACAATTCCTGTCGTTTCTGTTGAACGTTGACGTTCTAATCTCCCCCTAACGACGGGAAGACTGTCTCATCAAAGTGACAATCCGCAAATCCAGCGGAAAAAAAAAGATATCGCATATCAAGGGTTCTACATAGCGGACTTATAGTTGGAGACTCATGTCCAACACAAATATATATATATATATATATATATATATATATATATATATATATATATATATATATATATATATATATATGCATTCGTTGCAATGACTCATGTTGATGCGCTGTGACGGCACAATTGGCACATAAACCGCACACTCAAATATGCATAAGTATGAGATATTAGACTCGAACCCAGTCACTCGCTGTAACGCAAATAAAAGTTGAGTGGCTGCTATGAGTCGCGTAGACGAATTAGCATAGCTGCATGCGATATTGCATAACCCAAGCGGAAATATTGGTGCGCATTACCAAAGTCCGGGCTACCATCGTAGTCTTTTAATGGTGGCTTTTCCGCGAGACCAATTGGGTGTGTACATGGGAATATGATACTTGATATCAATACCCAATGATATGCAATAGTCATCAAAAATTTTTGATGTAAACTCTCTAGCATTATCAAGTCAAATTGACTGAAGGGGATGATCTGGGTTGTGAGCCCGTAGCCATATGTTATGTGCTAGGAGTGTTGTATAAGCAACATTACGAGTGGATAATGGCACAACACGTGACCAGCGTGTTTGCGTATCAACCAACACCATAAAACATCTATACGGTCCGCAAGTTGGTTGATCCAATCCACAGAATTCCCTTAGATTCTTTGTAAGAATGGAATTATTTCCTTAGTGTCCTTTGCATAGGATGGTCTCGATCCTAATTTTGCTAAAGAGCAGGCTTTGCAAAACGAAATATGGGCTTTAGAAGCAACCAAATAAGAATTTGGTTGAGCCACGAAGTCACAATTGACTTTAGAAGTAGAAAAATGAGTCAAAGAGGAGTCCATGGCGTCAAAGCCATGTTGTTGCCGTAGGGGGTAGACGACACCTGCCCTAAGTGGCCGGTCATGCACTGTCTTGGCGCCGTGAGGCGTATGTGCTTCTCCTCGAACCGATTTTTGGTTCTTACTTCTCTTCGTTTTGAAGAATGGATGTCCGTGTGAAGTCTTTAATAGACGGATCATCATATCACGACCTGGGTGTCCCAAACGGTCATGTCAAAGCCTATATGTGTCAGAATCCCATAAATCATTTCTCATGACATGGCTGGATTCAATGACTCGAATAGTGGTTGCATACAACCCACTAGAGCGACACATAAGTTTCTAATACTCGTTTATGCCCGTAGTCATTAGAGGTGATGCAAATGAACTCTTGTCCATTCTCACAATGTGTTTCCACATGAAAACCATTGGCTCTTATATCTTTCAAATAAAGTTCGAATTAAGATATGTCCAAGACATTAAGTAAAAGAATCGACACTTTATTAATAGCCAATGATTACATCAAAGTTTCTTAACCAAAGTCTAATCCAAAAATAAAAGTCAGACTTAGACAGATTGTAGTCACTCAATCCGTTTGGTAACTCCAATCAAATATGACCAGGGAAGTAGAGAGAGATGTCGGTGGAGCGAGGCTCTCTTAAGTACCACTAATCTCAATTACTTTCCTAGACATCATACTTCATTGGATGCGCCACTTGAGAAAGAGTTAATACAAAATTGTCATTTATTAATTAAGGCATAATTGCCATTACATAATTCTTGGAAAAATAAAAGACTATTTAATCAAAATCTGCGGCATCAACATGGTTGTTTTCCTCGCCAGATTTGAAGTCTGTAATGATAAGATTGACGTCATTGTCATTTCCATCATCTCCTTCAGCTGCGAGATGAGCCTCATGCTCTCTCATATCTTTATACACTTGTATTGTGCAGCTTTGTTTTTCCACTCGCATTCTAGTGCTTAAACCAATGCTTTAAAGATCCACATCTATAGCATTACCTCACCCATTAATTGAGATGCACCTTGTGCATTTGGACATCCTCCATGGACGTTGGTGGCGACACCACCACTACCGGCGACGCCTGTTTTTCCTCTCCCACGTTGGCCAATGTTGCCACGTGTCCGCTTATCAATCTCGCGGTTTTTCTTCCTTTGTAGGGCGGTTGTATGAACCCACACGTCCATTTCGTTGGCCTCTAACTTTTTAGGGTTCCGCTCCTTGCGCCCTTCTTTAGGTGCGCTATTATAATTCGCCTCGTGAACGCTCTTAGTTCCAACGGGCCTTTGAATTATAGTTTTTCACGAGTATGTTGTTAGCTTTCTCAGTAACTGACATAAGTTGATGAAACCTCTTAATCCATCTAGCATTGCACACAAGCCTATTGCTTGGCAATTATTAACGCTGAGACGGGGAAGGTTGAGAGGATTTTTCTCAATTAATCTTTAGTCTATGAGCTCTTCTCCACATAATCTCATTAGTAGTGAGGTGATTCTTGACGTCATTCACCCATCGGTGATAACAAATGTCATTTGAATCTGGTTTAGTGAAGTCAAGTTTTTGCACGTTTGCATTCGACATTCAAAGACAAAGGAGAATAGATTAGTTTCCGAGTAAAAACTTCCACGACAACTAATATAAGATTTCCGAGCCTTAATGCTACCAAGAAATCGATTTCCAAGAATATTTGGATTAGACTAAACAATGATGTTTAATATGGTCACAATTTGATGCTTGCGGACGCTCTTAGTCCGAGCATTATGAACACTCTTAGTTCATACGAACACTCTTAGTTCGTTAAGCGTGAATCCCCATAATTCTGCTTTATTAAATACTCAAAATCCTGTTCATATATTCCAAAATTGTGCAAAAACTAAAAGGAATTTAAAATACAAGAAAGCAGCAACCTTAATTACAAAACTTACGTGTTGAAATTCGGAG
This sequence comes from Rosa rugosa, assembly GCF_958449725.1. Classification (NCBI taxonomy): domain Eukaryota; kingdom Viridiplantae; phylum Streptophyta; class Magnoliopsida; order Rosales; family Rosaceae; genus Rosa; species Rosa rugosa. Next base: position 50,997,338 of record NC_084821.1, on the reverse strand, counting down.
CAGATTCTCTTCTGAACATCTTTCACTTTGATTGTTGTACCGGTCTCAAAATAACTCCGATAAGGCTGAAATTGGGAGGTCAGATGGAAGAGACAGAGACGAACAACTCTGATGAAGAAAGGATTTTCATTTGAGGTTCCGAACTAGATGTTTCGGAGCCTGAAAGCAGACGGACGTGCACAGGAAAGGAGAAGGATGCAGTCGGTGTGCTTTGGTGCTGCAGGGGCAGCAGGGATACGTGCGCAGGGGCGCGTAGGTTCTGCAGGGGCAGGTGCGCAGGTGAGGCTAGCGTGGGCTAGGAGCTGCGGCAGTGAGGCTCGAAGGTGGCAGTGGCAGGTTTTGAAGAATTTTCTGGTTTGGTTTTTTTCTTGTGGTTAGGGCTCGTGCTGATAACGTGTTGTAGAGAATTTGAAAAATTGTATATCTTGTATTCATCTCACCATGAGGTTTATATAGGGTTACATCATGTATACAAAAGGCAATACATAATAGCTATACTAATCAATCGCACATTACAAGTATGTCAATCGCATACATTACGAGTCTGTCAATCGCATACATTAAGCAATTAATACCTATTGCATGAATAGACATTATCATTTACAACATTCTTTTATTTTTTTTCTTTAAATGAAGGCAGAGCCAATATATTGTTCAAAAGTCAGAATGGCTATCACATGTCATTCTATTGCTATCTAGACAGACAAGAAGATGTGTCAGTACCCACAGTGATACATAGAACTAGGTCACTCATTTGACATTAAATACAATGAAATAGCATGAGTCCTCCATCAGTACTACTACTCCGGAAGATTTGCTAGAAGCACGAAAATGTGGTAGCTCCCTAAAAAACTTAGGGAATTATTGAAATTGAACTAAATTACCAACCTAACGAAGTGGTGTTAGCTCAGCGGTTGGAGCACCCACTATCTAGGATCTAGGTCCTGGGTTCGAGTCACTATGGGAGTAGGAGTGAAATCCTTTGATCATCTTTAATAATAAAAAATAAAAATAAAAAAAAACTAAATTACTAACCTAGAGTTGCCTAAAAAAAGGGAAATAAAAGAAAACAAATGGTTTCCATTACAAGTTCTCTTGTTATACACCCTATAAGCTCTACTATTCAATGAATAACCAAGAAAGACTCTTTTGTCACTTTTAGCATCAAATTTGGCAAGATATTCTCTATCCTTATAGAAGTAACAGGAGCTACCAAACACTCTCAAATGGCTCACATTTGGTTTCTTTCCTTTCCAAATCTCATAAGGAGTTTTTTCAGTTCCTGTTCTAAAGATGACTCTATTGATGGTATAGCATGCATTGCTAACCGCTTCTACCCAAAAAGTATAAGCAAGATCAGCAGAGTTTAACATAACTCTCCCCATTTCCATTAAAACCCTGTTTTTCCTTTCCACAACACCATTTTGTTAATGAGTTATGGGATCCGAGAACTCATACTTAATTCCCATATCACTACAAAACTCATCAAATGAAGCATTTTCAAATTCAGTTCCACTACTAGAAAAACACCATTTAAGGACACTGAAACTGTGTCCTTAAATACATACAAGGACTCTTTTTTAAAGAGTCCTCTATCCAGCAGTTATTATAAGTCTCAAACAAGGACACTGAAAGCGTGTCCTCTTTTCTATACTAGGACACAGTTTGTGTGTCCTTAAAGCTCTAGATGCAGTGTCCTTAAATCCATAAGAGGACACCTAAATTACATCCTTATATCTTCTAATAGGTGTCCTCTATTCTATACTAGGACACACAAATTGTGTCCTAAAAGCTCTGAAAATGGAGTCCTTAAAACCATAAGAGGACACAAAAAATACACTCATATGTGTCCTTAAAACTAAAACAGGACACTTAAAAGAGTCATAGAGGACGTTCAAAACGTGTCCTTAAAACTTGTAAAAAACCCAAAAAAAAAATTTAATTAATAATAAAAGGAAGCTTTCTCCAATTGTACACCCCTCAAAATACACCACCAAATGCAATATTAACTAAATCAAAATACACCATATGCATACAAATTTATAAAGTATAACAAATTACAGTTCAACAATTCTAGTCAAGTAAATCAATGTCCTGCACCTTGTAGGTTTATAGTTGCTTAATCTGCTTCCCAATATCTTCAATCATAACCTGATAAATATAGCACAAACCAAAATCAAGCACATATTAACACTCCTAGAGCGTACTTGTGAAGACAGATATATTGTGAAGACAGATACAACACAATGAGGTTATGAACATTAAGGATGAAACTGGAGCGTACTTGCCATTCAGTCTGTCCCTCCGCATTTTTTGTCTACAGGCTTTAGAATGAAACACATTGCACGATCTGGACCTCAGACTGTGATGGAAACAGTACAGATAATTCAAAATTGCATCATCAAGAAGAGAGATCGATGGAAAAACTACATGGGACATGATGAATACAACTTTTATAAAAACTCAAAAACTGTACATGGGTAGTAATATATAAATTTCTGTTTCACAGGTCAGTAAGAAATAAGAATAGAACTGAAAATATAGGTACCATTTGTTCAACCCAGTTTTCTTGAGAATCTCGAAATTTCTAAATAAGCCATCAATGCCCACTGAGATGATAACAACAACAAAAAATGAGTTCTTTCTTTAAACAAAGATACTTATATACAAAGATTCCCAGTTTCCCACAGGAAAATGGACCTATTTGAAAATGCGCAAAACAGAAATGAGATGCCTTTATATACAAACATCACAGCAATGTCATTCTCTTAGTCACACACACATGAAAACAATACTTCAAAACTGAACTGAAAATGGAGAACACAGAAAAATACTCACAGGCGCACCGAAACAGAAACGAATACTTGACAACTGGAATTCAACGATTTCCCATATCTGATTGCACAAAGCTGAGCTTAAATCCATTAAAACTTACTTAAATGATTACTAGATAGTAAGAATAAGAATAACCTGAAATCATGGCCCAGATAACTCATCTTTGACTTGCCGTAGTCCTTTCCTCTAAGTGCTAGAACTGTAAAGCAGTTCAAACATTTACAATGCAGTGAATACAAAAAATTTGACAAAAACCAGCAACTCAAATTTGGCAGTAAGAAACCTCAGAACACCAAAAAAAAAGAAAACAGTTCAACATATATATGTTCAGAAACTATATAGATGCAGAGGTGGGTTAGATAGTTTGAGATCAGAAACTACACTGAGGATCAAAAACTACATGTACATAGGCGCAGAGCACAGTTCAACAACGATTTCCATATAATTAATGTTGTAGATAATGCTACTGAATTTTGATGACATGCATGCACACCCATAAAAATAAAATAAAAAATAAAACAGTTTGCTAGATATAACATCAACAGTAAGCTAGATAGAAGGAATAACAAGTAAATCCATTCATTGAAATAGTATTACTAACCTTATTTATAATAAATTGAAATAGTAAGTCTGGAGTTTCAATACTTTCTTGAGCTGTCCATCCATCCATTGAATTCATGCAAGCTTACTAACTTCTTGTAGATAAGAAAAAGAAAGAAGAAAAAACATGATACCCTCCCCATTCTTCATCACGACAATAAGCATTAATAGGCCAAAATAAATAAATTATGAAAATCACAAAATCATGCAACATACTACGTGGGGAAAAAGAAGAGGAATGATAGATCATAGGTACAAAATGAGAATAGAGTTTATAAGCTAAAAAGGAGCAACATTAGAAGAACTCCAAACTCTGAAATGCATTCAGTGGAAAAATAAATTGACCCTAGGACAAGATTATCCTGTACCAGGAAAAAGTGAAAGTATAGTTTTAGCATTTTGGGATACCCCAGGCTATATCAGTATTAAGAATGTACCAGCTTTATATAACAACAAGGTAGCTGTTGACTGATTCTCTTTCAAATTAAAATAGTGAAGCTATTCTTTGAACATTGTAAGGTAAACAAGCAAAAAAATAAAATAAAGAAAAAGAGCTTGCATGGTATTGTAACATACAGAAAGAACAAACCCAGCAAGATGCTCAGCCTGCAAAACAACAAAGCGTAAAGGAATTAGCTCAATCAAAGAAACAAACAAAATCGGAGGAAATCCATATCCAACTAATCCAGCAACATACATAACTACATATTATAAATTAATGATAAACAGAAACCTTGATGAATTCAGCATAATCAACGCAGCCAAAAGGTAGAGTTTGTGTCGGGGGAACAACGAAAACCGAAAACAAAAACCAGTTATCTTTTCTACTTCTAACTACATTGGAGAGCTTAAAATTAAATTTTATCTTTTCTAAATGGCCTATAGCATCTCACATAAGCTCCAGCTAGTTATCTCACATATTAAGCTTCAAGAACTAAATCACAAACACCCACACAGAGCAATTACCTGCAGTGTCCGACAATCCAAGGTTAACTGTGCATCCGCCACCAAATTAGCACTGATGTTGTCAAACACTGTAGGCACATAATCCTATAACAAAATTTGGAGAAAGAAAACAGAATAAATATGTCATAAATTAATGAAAGTAAACAGCATCACCCAGATTAGAATCAAAGTAAACAGCATCACCCAGATTAGAATCAAAGTAAACAGCATCACCCAGATTAGAATCAAAACCAAATTCAATTGAAGAGCGGACCTTTTTGGAGTGGTGGATGATATGAGATGTGTAAGACATATTTGGAGCCAAACTGATGAACTAACCAAAACCCAACAAAACCTTATAATAATTATTACCAAAAGTTCGATTTGGTGAGGACGGTGGATGATATGGGTGAAGAACGACATCGCGGAGGCGTCTAGGGTAGGCGGTGAGGTCGGTGGTTTGCGGAGAGATGACGGCGACATCATTGCAAAGAGGATGAGAGGGTTTAGGCTTGGCATCTGCGGAAGAGTAGATGAAAACAAAATTAAACCTCCAAGATCTCATCCACATAATTAAGCAATATAAATCGAGCCACTGACATACCCATCTAATTCTGATTTGGATGAGAAGAAAGCCACCGCCAGTCAAGACTCTTAGATCGGATCCTCGTTAATGGCAACGGAGAAAGCTCGTAGATCCTGGTGAAAGAAAACCAACGGGGAATCATGAAGAAACAATTGTTACCCAGCACCAAAGCACACAGATCTGGCGAGAAGAAAACGGTATAGACAGATCGAGAAGGAGAGAGAATACTCGTCTGTGGTGATTGAATTCGATGAGGAAGAGATGCAGAGAGAGAGAGAGAGAGGTAGGTCAATGAAAAAATAGAGGCCAGAGTGGGAATTTGTGTGCAAAAAAACAAGTGGGAAGTTTAACTTTTGGCAAAGAAAAATCGGCGGGAGTGCAAGTCGGGGAGGGGGAAGTGAAATTTCGGGAGGAAATCGAAAACGCCAAGTACTGCAGCTCCGCCTTTTTTATTTCAATTGGATTTCAGTTTTGGAGCCCAATCTTAGGACACAACAAAAATGGTTTACGTGTCGTTAAAAACTGTCCACCCACTAAAAAAATTTCAATTTGAAGTTGTGTGTCCTTAAAAACCTTCAAGGACTCCACATAAATTATGTGTCCTTGTTTGGTGTCCTTGTATGTGTTTTTTGTAGTAGTGTTCCATGATCAGTTCTAAGTCTGCAATGATTCAGTTCCGTGATCAATTCTAAGTCTTGGAATGCATTTAATTGAAGAGTATTACGCATTTAAAATCATTTTGCACAAGCTTTGAAAGTTGTCAAAAGCATCAAATTTTTCACCATATCCATATGCATTAAATCCAAGGGTTGTGAAGTGGATATGGAATTAACGATGCTATGTGAAGAATGAGTTTGTTTACCAAGCTTGCAGCCATCACACATACCAATTAGTTTCCCACTTAGTTTGGGTAAACCTCTTCCCTCTTCTTTGGTTGAAAGCTTCACCAATTCTTGGTTATTCACATGGGGTAGATACGTCTATGCCAGAGGTTGAGAGTATCTTCAGCATATGTGGAACTAAGACAAATCTGAGATGAGATAGAATCATTAGCATTAACACAATAACAATGATCTTTGGATCTCAGTCCACCCCTGACACTCTTACCCTTACCATCAAGAACAAGGCATCTCAGTTTATAGAATCTAACCTCTTCAAAATCATCACTCAACTGACACACTAATAAGATTAGCTTGGAGTCCTTCCACATACAACACATTTTTTAAATTTGGGATACCAAAAGCACTCACAATCAATTTTCCCACAACCTTTGCTTTCTTTCCATCACCAAAAGTGACTGAACCACTGATAACCTCATCATAGAAAGATGAAAACCAACTTTTGTCACCAGTCATGTGCCTAGAGCACCCGCTATCCAAATATCAGGTATCAGCTCTTCTTCCTGAAGAGCAGTAAAAGAACTAAACATGTGGCAATGGAATCATTTCCTTTAACATGTAAGGAACAAAAGGAGGAGAAAAAACATATCTCAAAAGGTTCAGAATCAATTCCACAAATGTCAAAAGATTTAAAATCATCAGAGTTTGAGGTAGTTGGATGAAATTTTGTCCTATTCTTCTTTACCCAAACAGGTTTTTCTTTTCTGGGGATTGAAACCAATTTACCAATCCGGCCAAATTCTTTTAAAGACTTTTCAAGAGTTGATTGTAAAGAAAGAAACAGAGAGTTTTCATGATACTTTGTGGACTTTTGAGGACCTTTTCTGAGTTGGTGACACCTTGGTCTAATGTGTCCCGAAATACTACAATGGTGATAAATGGGAATGAATCTTTTGAATGACTTAGGGATACTTTCTTTAGGCAACAACTTACTTTTCACACAAAAATATTTGTCTTTTAGAGGAGCTTTCTCTAGAATGAAAACCAAGACCCTTTTTATCCCTATCAATTTTGCCCATTCCAATCATTTTGGAAACCTTAACGGAACAAATTAAAAATTTTGAAAACTTTTCTTGAGATTCAATTAAGGTTTTTTCAAGAGAAATTTTTGTAGTAGTAAGAGAGTTGACTAATCTGATTTGAGCATTCAAGTTCTCCTGAAGAGTCTCCACTTGAATTGCAAAAGCATTTCTTTCAAATTGCAACTTCTTTCTGCAAGATTGCAACTCCTCTGCAATCTCAGATTTTTCTTTTTCACAAAAAGTAAGTTGATCTTTCAATTCCTCAGTCTTTCCAATCATTATTTTTGAGGATTTGTAAAGTTGCTTGAACTTGTTAGAGGCTATCTCCTCAGAGTGCTCATCATCATCATATTCATCTGAGGACTCATTTTGGGTGGTAGCAACAAGAGCAACATTCTCCTCTTCATGGTCAAACTGAGTTTCAGATTCACTATCACTCCAGGGTATTTTAAAAGCTCTATTTGATTGAGACTTATATTTTTTATTTGCACAATCAGCAGCAAGATGACCATATCCTTGACACTCCAAGCATTTTTGTTTTTCACCGAAAGACTTTTTTAAAAAAAAACTTGGAGGACTTTGAGTATTTCTCATTTGAAACATTATCATTTTGATTTCTTTTGGAAGAAGTAGAACGGGAAAAATTTCTACAGTTAGAAGAGGATGACCTTCTAGATTTAAGAAATTTTTTGAACTGTTCTGTGAGAAGAGCAAAATCTTCAATATTAAAATCAGAAGGGTCTTCCTCTTTTTTCAAAGTGCTTAGAGTTCTTTCTAACCCTTTCTCCTTTTTGACTCAAAGGTTTTCATATTTCCCATGAGCTCATCTAATGAGTATGTATCAAGATCTTGAGCTTCCTCAATGGCAATTTGCTTAGCCTCAAAACTAGGAGGAAGAGCTTTAAGAAAAATTTTCACAATTCTATGTTCTAAAATAGGATCACTCAACCCGTGACATTGATTGGTAACATTGATGAGGCGACTATGGAAGTCATCAACAGATTCATCCTCTCTCATAGTCATTTCTTCAAATTCAAGCACAAGGCTTTGAAGTTTTTGTGCCTTCACCTTTTTGTTACTCTCATGATCAGTTTGCTCAGCAACAGTCCACTCACTTCTTGGTTTAGGAATAAGATTTGAGGTTCCAACTTCTGTTTTAGTATCCAACCCTTTTTTATAATGTTCCATAACTTATCCTCTTGAGATTGCAGGAAAGCCATCATCATTACTTTCCATTGAGAGTAATTTTTCCCATCAAACTATGGAGAAGAGTTAATGGAGCTAGAGACTCTATTAAGGTTCATTCTAGGAGACCAGAGGAACACACTAATACAAGTTAGTGACCCGCTTTGATACCAATTGAAGATCCTAGAAGGAGCCTAGAGGGGAGTCAATAGGCTCAAAATCCTTTTTTTTTTTTTTTTTTTTCAAAAAACTTTCTCAGAGATTGCAAGTGGATGATCAATCCTGAGTACTGATATTGAACAGATTGTATGTAAAATCAAACTAGCCAACTAAAACATTAAAGAACACATGTTTTGTTGACGCAGTAAAACCCTATCGAGGGAAAACATCTGCATGGCCTTTAACTCTTGAAAGACCAAAACCAAATCACTAATGAAAAACATATTACAAGTTTACAACACAGGGATTGCACTGACCATGGCAACTCTTCCTAGACTGACTCACTAGGCTGTGTATAATCACTCCTCACTAAATGTTTATACAAGTAATACACTTAGAAATCTCAGGTATGAAGCAAGCTATGAATGCAACAAATTCTTCTTGGAGATTTCACATTTGAAGCTTGCAGTACCCAAATGACCTCATGGGATGCAAGAGATGAATACGCATGAATGAATTGTTTGTGTTTTTTCAAATTGTTTTCAACATGGAACAAGAGACTTTGAAAAATAGAAAACCATAGAGAATAACTCTTGAATAACAAAGGGATAGAAAACCAAAACTATTTTCAATACAAGAAAATGAACAGAGTTTCCATATAAATAGAGAAGAAAGAAAATCAGTTCATACAAGAGCCCCTTAAACTCAGTTAGAGTAGGTAAAGTCATACCCTTAATTTCATATTGCAAAAGTAAATCCATATCCCTTAATTTCAATTGAAAAAACCAATTAGCCATCACCCAAAACTCTTAATCATGGCTGATACAAGAATGGAAGCCATGAAAAACCCATAACTTTGTAGCAATTTAAGGACCATCAGATGCTATGCATTAGCTTACCTGAGCCATGAGTATGAAGGACATCTTCTGTTCTTCAACCTTGATTTCGACAAGACAGCAAGCCATAGTGGGGAAGCAAGTTGCAATTAAACTGATCTTCAAACTTGGTCTTCAACAGCAAGCAACCACAATAGAGAAGAAGATTGCAATTAAACAATCATGGTCTTGGGTCTTGGGTCTTGGGCTTCAAACTAAAACTAATGGGTAGAATTTTGTTAAAGAAGCAATGTCAACAATGGATCTATACTAACATGTTTAATGATTGTTGGTTTATCGTTTGCTCACCCAGACTACATAATGAGGCCTACAATACTACAAGCGATTCAAGTGCTCAACTTCGAAGTTCCGGTCCCCACTCTTCCATATTTTGCTTCTGCAGACTGCAGTATCATTCTCCAATTTTTCCAACAATAATACTGGTTCGAGCAGAGGTCAAAGTGAGCCTTCTACCAATGGTTATAGGACATATTCCTCGCAGATCACCACATCTTCTTCATCAAACTCCTACCCGGCCATCGACGTCCGGCCTTCCAGGAAGCACCGTAAGTCTGTAACTAATGTACTACCTGTATTATAATTTTTCTTTTCATTTTAAATTTGTATGTATGTAAATAAGAATAATACCACGTGTACCACATTTTTATGTACCACCAAAAAATATTTTATGTCGCTAATACGACACAGTTTTTTTAGGTGGATTTTATACCATATTAGTTACCACGTTAAGATCGAGTTCTCTAGGTGGTACTTCAAAATATGGTTGATCTAGCATTTGTAGTTATAATTACCCATTTTCACATAGCTATGAATTCAAAACATGGTTATGTACTGTAGTTGGCTACCAGCAAAATCTTTTGACCATACATAATGATATCTTCAGATGGTCAAGCTTAACTAGCAATCATCATTGATCTGTTTACTCAAAATCCTACCTAATTGAAAAACTTAGTTGGGGCAACCAATATCGATTAAACATCTTTTTTTTTAACACTCACTTTGAAATTTTTGTCCCAATTAAGTTTTTCCCGACTAAGCTTTGATGATCCCGCAATTGAGTCCCCATCTTTATTGAGATATTCTTACGTAGCGCAAGCGTATCACGTGGCTAGTAGGACTGCCAAATCAGTGAACATGCAATGGGGTGTTTTGGGTATTTCATTTTAATAAGTAAGGGCATCTCCAACAGAGTAGCTAAACTCAATTTTTAGCTATATATAACTATTTCTAATGCAAAATTCAGCTCCAACAGACTAGCTATAGGTAAGTTAAATTTAACTATAGCTAAAATAGTTAGCTATATTTAGCTAGAGTATCCTACATAGCTAAAGCAAAAGTTATATTTCTCTCTTCTTTTGTCCACATGTCAGTTTATGATTTGGTAAAATATAGTTATTATTTATAAATAGCTTCTATTGCTGGAGCAACATTACTAAACCAATAGCTATATTTCACAACTTTAGCTAAATTTAACTAAAAAACAATTTCTACTGTTGGAGATGCTCTAAGAACAATTTCGAAACATACTTAAAATTTTCTGAATTTTGATTGGGCCGCCACATGGTACGTTTGCCCTCTGTAAGACTTTCTCATTTTTATTATGTAATTATCATCAATGACAAGACGACCAAAGAAATCCAACTCTCAATTTTATATTTACGCTTTATTTTTTGCTCCAAGTTTCAATCATGAATCCTAAGTTCCCAAGGTACCAGTGAAAGCCTGCATTTGCCCAACTGCAAGTTAAAAAACCCAAAGTTGAATACAAAAAGAAAAAACCTAAATAACAGAGAGCATGCACTGTCAACCACAGCCATATATACCAGGAGATTAATATAAGTGACGATGGATTGCATATAATTCATAAAATGCAAGTCCCTTCTATTTAGTTATATATTAGAGAGAAATTTTGATAAATGACCTATTTTAAACATTTAAATTGATTTTTAACCATGTTTTCCAAAAAGTTGAAAAATAACAATATAAAGGGATCAAAAGTCCCAAATACCCTCATTTAAATTTCTCTCTCTTTTCCCAACCGGCATGCTTCTTTCTCTCTCTTTTCCCAACCAGCATGCTTCATCATTCATTCATGATCGGATTCAAGAACTTTATCAAATACCCAAGTTGCTGTCTCTCTCTCTCTCATTCTCATATGAAGATTGAGAGAGAACCTCTGTCTTAAGTTGCAATAAATGGTTCTTCTTGAATCTCATCCTTCGTGTACTCCACCCAGATTGTACAAAATAGTAGATTATCAAGGTCTTCTAGCTTTGTCTCTATCATGCTTGTAACTTGATATTGTACCTTGTACCCTTGCATGTTAATTTGTTGTTTCACCAATGACCAAAATATCGAAAATCATGGAAATATCGATAGTTTAAAAAAAAAAAATTCGAAGGAAATATCAAGAAAATATCGAATATCAATGGAAATTTTACCAAAATTTTGGATAGAACTCATAAAAGTTGTATGATTAGTTAAAAATATACTAAAAATAACATATTGAAAGATATTAAAATTAATATCGATACTTGTAAAAAACGAAAATTTCGAGGATATCTTGGATATTTTAGTCCTTGGTTTTCATTGGGCATTGGTTCATGTTCTTGTAACGTGCTATAGTAGTTTGAAGGGATAACCACTACCAATGCTTCTGTTGATGACATAATTCATGAGCACAATATTTTGTCGACAAACAAATCTCTACTACTATAAAGCCAGACCCTCTTTTGGTGTCAAAGGCTTCACTAAATTTTCAATTGTCCAAAAAACCAAGGTAACAAAAAAATCTCAAAAACATAAAAATAATAGTTTCAATAGGCATGACTGTAAAACCCTATGAAAAACTACCATCTAAGTTTCTAACCTACAATGAGAGAAATAGAGGAAAAACTACTTTGTCAATATGAAAAACTACCACACGCATGATCTCAGAGAATTTGGACGTTGTGGTAGTTTTGGAGCAAAGATGGTTTCATCGTGTATTTATCCCTGTCAGTTTATAGAAAAGAAGAAACGCAATCCAGAAAGAGACAACAAGGGAAATCAAACCTAGAATGAGCAATGAAGGAAAATCAAATACGGGTATGAAAGTCCTTATCGGCGTGTGCCTAATTGTTCATTGGATGATGATACGGTTTCGTCCATTGATTTTGGGATTTCCTATCTAATTGGTTTCTTTCTCTGTGCTTTAAGGGATCTTGAACATGAGTAATTTTTGTATAATGTGAAATCTCTTGGATTCCAGGTATTGGTTTTTCTTTTTCTTCCGATCCACATTCGACTGCTTCTCAACATATTTTAGTGTTGTTTTAAATAAATAAAAAAATTAGGAGAAGAGTAGCTTGCATAATCGTGGGAATTGAGAAAGATAAGAAGAAAAGATACGAGTTACATAAATCTATAAATATGGGCAGTTAAGACTTTTGATTCATTAATATGGTCATTTTTCAACTCTTTGAAAAAACATGGTTAAAAGTCAATCCACACACCTAAAAGAGGTTATTTATCAAAATTTCTCTATATTAGAGGACGGCCGTCCAGCTACAACACTTAAACAAATAGCTGTTTTTCTATATATCAAGCTAAAAAGTCAATAGCTGTTTCCCTCAGATGTTTTGAAATCCTTAAACTCAAGTATTCTTGATTTGAATTGGTAAGCAAAGGGCTGCTGATCAAACCATTTAACAAAATAACAAAATTAAGTCTCCACTCTGCTTTGATTTAGATGAGACTCTCATCTCTTTGCTAACAATCACAGAATAGCTAGTCTCTATCTCAAAAATAGTTATGATGATTCTCAAGAAGCTTCAATTCCTTCTTTTATTACTGTTGCCCTTCTCTGCAACTCCACTGACCTTCAATTTCTCCAGCTTTCCCCCTGCTGTTACCAACGATATATTCATGGAGGGAGATGCTTTCCCCGATGGGTCCCTCCGCCTCACCAAAAGCGCCGTCGACGTTCAAAAGAACCAAAGCGTCGGCCGAGCCACCTACCGCCAACCCTTCCTCCTCCGCCAAAACTCCACCGGAAAACTCGCTGACTTCACCTCAAACTTCACATTTGTCATCGACTCTCTCGGCAAAACATCCTACGGCGACGGTCTCGCCTTCTTCATCGCGCCAAATGGGTCCTTACTCAACTCCACAATCGGAAGAGGTGGCTCTCTCGGCCTACCTGTTATAAACCCTTCGAATACAGAGTCCAGTTATGAATCCTCGTTTGTGGCGGTGGAGTTTGACATCTTCCAGAATCTGGTGACGTCGGTGCAAGATCCTGCCGGTGACCACGTCGGTATTGATGTCGACTCGACAAAGTCTTTGGTCACAAAGCCTTGGAATGGTAGTCTTGTGAATGGGGCAATCAATAGTGCTATGGTTAGATATGATTCTGTGTCCAAAAATATTAGTGTTGCCTACACTAGTTATTTGAATGGTACACAAGTGATGAGGTATGTTCATTACACGGTGGATTTGGATCAGTACTTGCCGGATTTGGTCATCGTTGGGTTCTCGGCAGCAACAGGTGCACTGACTGCTCTGCATAAGATCAATTCTTGGAGCTTTGACTCAACTTCATTGGTAGATGAAAACAGCACATCAATTCTTCCTGAGCCAAGGGTGAAACCCAAGTCAGGAAATGACAGTGTTGGATTAGTGGTTGGGTTGGTTGTTGGGGGAGGTGTAATCTTGGCTGGTGTGTTGGGTTTGGTTTGGTTTTTCTTTTGCAAGAAGAGAGGAGCAGGGGAGAATGATGATGAAGATCCTATGGTGTATGACTCGATTGATGATGAGTTCGAAAAGGGGACAGGCCCCCGGAAGTTTGCATACAGCAAATTGGCTCGTGCGACGAGTAATTTTGTGGAAGGAGAGAAGCTTGGAGAGGGAGGATTTGGTGGGGTTTATAAAGGATTCATCAAAGAATTGGATTCATATGTTGCTGTCAAGAGGGTGTCTCGGGGGTCTAAACAAGGGCTCAAGGAGTATGCGGCAGAAGTAAGGATCATCAGTCGACTTAGGCATCGAAACCTGGTACAACTCATTGGTTGGTGCCATGAAAAAGGAGAACTACTACTTGTTTACGAATTCATGCCAAATGGCAGCTTAGATACCCATCTGTTCAAAGCCAAAAGCTTGCTAGCTTGGGAGGCAAGATATAAAATTGCTCAAGGGTTGGCAGCGGGCCTGTTTTATCTCCATGAAGAATGGGAACAATGTGTGCTACATAGGGATATCAAATCCAGCAATGTTATGTTGGATTCAAATTTCAATGCGAAACTTGGGGATTTCGGGTTAGCTCGACTTGTGGACCATGGGAAACAATCACAAACCACAGTTTTGGCAGGAACCTTGGGCTACATGGCTCCAGAATGTGCTACCACAGGAAAATCTAGCAAGGAATCAGATGTCTATAGTTTCGGAATTGTAGCTTTGGAGATTGCTTGTGGGAGAAAACCCGTGGATGTCAAGTTAGGAAGACATCAAATCAATATGGTGGAGTGGGTTTGGGAGCTCTATGGAGAAGGAAGAGTAATTGAAGCAGCTGACCCAAAACTGTGTGGAGATTTTGATGAGAAACAAATGGAGTGCTTGTTGATTGTTGGATTGTGGTGTGTTCACCCGGACTCTAATATCAGGCCTTCGATACAGCAAGCGATTCAAGTGCTCAACTTGGAAGTTCCGTCGCCTATTCTCCCATCAAAAATGCCTGTGGCTAGCTACATTGCTGCTCCAGTGTCATTCTCAATCGTGTCCGGTAATACTAGTGATCTAGAAAGAGGTGAAACAGAGTCTTCAGGTTACAACACCAATGCTTCCCAGTTCACCACTACTTCTGCATCAAATTCCTCTCCATCAGCATCAATTCTACACGCAAAATAAAGACAATTAAGTGATCGAATTAACCGATTGCGGGATACTATCATACTAGTAAAGGATATTTTTTTTTTTTTAAATTATTAGTTGATATTTTTGTACTGTACGTAATACTAAGAGTAACTCCAACATATTAAACTCTTAAGGCATTCAACAACATTCATGAAAAGACGTCTGCCTTTCTCTCTCTCAACCCTAGCGGCGCCGTCAGGAGGCGATGAGCATGAAGATGGCGAATTTTGTCGCCGGCGTATGGCGCGTCGAACTAGCTTCGGCGTCGTTTTTCTCCTTCTGTTTTTTGTGTGGTTGGGTTGTCAAAGCTTAGCTCAGATTTCGATCGGCCCTCTCCGATCCCTTACTGTAGATCTGACCCTAAGGGAGAAGATCTATACTGGGGAGTTCGTGGTCTCTTGGGCTAAGGATGGTGGGACAGCGCATGCTGTGTGGATGTAGCCTCCAGGCGGTTTGGCTCGACGGTGGAAAATAGGTGTTGGTGGATTCACTCTGTCTGTTCCTGGCTTTGCTACTGACGTGCTTGGGTTGCGAGCATCGAGTCGTGGACATAAAGACCCAGTTGGGGTGGCAGCCTGGCTTAGGAAGAAAGTGGCGCAGAAGAGTGATGGCGGTACAGGAGAACCCTGGCTGAGGCTGATGGCTGAGATGGATGACGATGCTGGGCTGGGCATCAACGCTGACTCCAGGTTGAGACGCGATTGGGTGCATAGAGCAATTGGGCAGCCCAATACCTGCAGGAGAATCAAGGGTGCAATTTATGGTAGGGCTATTGTGAGCTCTATCATAAAGAATGTTGCTACAATGAGCCAACCTAGAGGAAGTGATACTGATTCCGACGAGAAGACTACAAACAAGAGCCGAAAGAGCGACCTGATGCCGAGGTTGTTGGCTACTAAAGAGGTTGAGAAGGATGCTGGTTCCAACCCTCTGGGGAAGGAACTAACACTTTCTTAAGTCTCTATGCTATTAGACATCTGGTCACAAGCCTTTTAAAGTAGGAATAATCTCTATGCGCTTTTCTAAGATGTTTCTAGTTGTTATTTGTACCACAATTGAGTGCTGGCAAGTTAGACTAGATGAATGATTTTGCCTTAGGAAGCGAGTTTTGTTCTTGCTTGGTTAGGCTTGCTTACCAGCGAGCGTCCCTCAGAATTTAATGAGTTTAGTATTAGCTTAGATAGGTTTTCTGGCTCTGTCAGACCAGTTACTTATGTAAGTTCTGTTAGACTCTGGCATGTTTTCATGGCTTTGATATCTAATTAAATCAAATCCTTTCAAAAAAAAAAAAAAAAAAGAGTAACTCCAACATGTTTTAACTATCTCAACGGTGATTGTATAGTTAATAACCTAATTGGAAAGAACAAAATTTATCTTTACCTTAAACAAAGGGTTGTGAAATTAGCAGTTCCCGTTTTGCAAACCTACCCCCTTTTTCTATTCTCATGCACCTGTGTATAGAAAAACCCTCACGACAAGAGAGGAGAAAAAATGTTTGCTTTGTAAAAATAAAGGTGCCGATTCACCCCCCGAAATAAATGATAATTTTAAAAAAGACACGTACAACATAGAATTTGTTTAATTGAAAGTTACAAAGAATTGTGTAAGGGTTGTGTTACTTTTTCAACATGAGTTGCATTTTCTACAAGTTTTTAATTCAAAAGTACACTTCAATGACTAAGGATTGCTATGACAAAGAAATAGAGGTGCATTTCACTTAATTGTTGCTGACTTTTTAGAAATGTTGACTTCCCACAAACACCATTTATAGATGTTGACTAAAGCAGTAATTTATCAGCTGCTCGGCAGTGATAGGGGACACCCTCTTTCAGCTGATCATTTGTATTATTTAGTTTAGTAATTTGATCGTAGAAATAAAAATAAAATTAAAAAGTTAATAAAAACTATTCAAGTTGTATCACGTCATTATCAATTACTAGTGCAGAAGAAATCCGTAACGCACAAGTAAACTATTTTAATTGAATTTTTTTTTAAACATTTTGTTTTCTTAAAGAAATCAAGTCATTTTGAATTTTGTGGATGCATTTTCAGCTAGTGTGGAAATCTCTAATGCAGTTGATGCTAAGGTTCTGACTGTTATGGAGGCCATTCAAGTTGCATGGGTTCGTCACTGGACACAAATATGGTTGGAGACTGATTTTCTATTAGTACTCTCTTATTCTCACTCTCCAAACCTAATAACCTGGCGACTTCGTAGTCGTTGGCTAAAGTCTTTATATCATACTCGGCAGCTTAGTTTTCATGTTTCTCACATCTTCAGAGAAGGTAATGGTGTTGCAGACAAATTTGGCTTGTTGTGCTTTGCATGAGGGTTCAGTCTGGTTGCTTTCACTTTCTTCTTTTACATTAATCAATTTGGTCATGATTATTCTTTGCAAACTAGCTATCAGTTCTCCTAGTAGTTTATTTGCTTGGGCTCTTTTTTCGAGTTCCGCTTTGTTTCATTTGCTTTGTTGTTTTCCTTACTGTGTTTTTGGGAGTAACGTTTGTCTGGTCCCCTACTCTAATGCTTGTACTTTCACTTGGCAATGTATTGGTTTAGTCCCCCTTGCTCTTGTTTGAACCCAAAATGAGCATTTTGGCTTGACAAGGCGTGTCTTGGAGAAAATTGAGTCAATATCAGTGGCTCAAGCTATATATTGTCGACAAGTTGGAGACATATTATTTAGAGGCTAAATAAAGCCTACCTGCAGAATTATGGAAGATTATGCGAGCTGCAAGAAAAGGAAATGATGGAAGCATGGAAATGATGGAAGCATGGAAATGAAAAGTCAACTTTAGCACATTTTCCAACTTCGGCTAGGAAAAACCGAGCTAAACAAGGAAAGAGGGGCGGCAGACTAACCAAATGAAATCCAAATGAGCTAAAACTTTCCAAATTCATTCTAGACATCCCAAGGATAATTTTTTATGAATAGTACAAGAGCTAGTTTGGAGTGAAAAACCTTCAAACAATCAGTCCAATTTTCTGAAAAGACAAAACTGGAAAACCGGACCTGTAAGGAGTCCAGCAGCGTTTCCGGCCCAACCACATGGAAGTAAGCTCTGAAATTTTGCCAGAATGATCTACACTCATGGTGGATCATTTGATATGAAGAAGTCGAAGGCCCATTCTGAATTCTTGGTGGAGATATAATTGAAGGAATAAATGAGCCGAAAGTCACTCAAAAACTCATCATTTTCACCTCCATTTAGTGCTCCACCTCCACCTCCACCTCCATTTAGTGCTCCACTATCTCCAATTAGTGCTCCACTATCTTCATTTAGTGCTCCACTATCTCCAATTAGTGTTCCACTATCATTTGTTTAAGGTCAACCACTTTGGCATGGTAGCCTATAAATAGAGGTTACAATGAAACAACACAACACGTACACAATTCATCAACAACAATCTTTAAGATTATCCAAGCCTCTCTAGAGCAACCCCTCTCCTTCTCTTACCGGTAGTCACACTCCAGTCCTAGTCTTCTTAGGAGCCGAATGTCAGTGCCACCAAACCTTTCAGCCAAGCTAAAGTCACGCTTTAGCAAATTCTCCCCACTTCCCGGTGATTCTCGCTCTGCTCGATCTACAACGTCGAGTATCGATTGTGATTTTGAAGAAGCTCAGCAAAAGTCCTCGCCACGAGGCACAAAGAATCTCACGACGAGGTTGGTGCTCTCCTCGTCCACAATCGCTTGAAAGAAGTCAGGTCAAGGGACACCCCCGACGACCGCAACCAAACGATGTTGGCACGCCCACGCAAGAAAATAGACTGTTGACCAGCTGCTGCAAAATTGGAGTCAAACAGCTCTATATATTGTTATTTGGTTATTAATACAATTTTGGGTAAGAGCGCTAAATTAGCTTTTTTACCGCTTTCATAAAAAAATAATAAATAAATAAAAAAACAGGTCCACCAAAAATAGCAAAACAACAAAGAGGATCCTAATTATGAAGATCAAAGCCCAGTACAATTTGGTCTAGTGGCATAGTCTCCCCTTCGTAAGTGGGAGGTTATGAGTTCGACTCACGAAAGATTAGTTGTAGCATTTGTGTTATTTATATGATCAAAAAAAAAAACTATGAAGATCAAACCTTTCCAGCCGCAAGAACTCCATGCAATCACGCACTCCAACTGGTGAGGCTCCAAATTGTAGCTAGCAAGTAGACCCTTTGACCAAATCCGTGGTAGTGCAACCCTTAATACGCAAAAGTAACGAACAAAAGAAAACTCCAATATTCCAATCATAGATTAATTATCTTTCCCACAAAAGAAATCAGCAAATTAAAAACATTATATAAAATAAAACATGTATCAGAAATGTTAACGTACCATAGCTTTACCCCAAAAAAAAATAAGAAGAAATAAAAGAACAAAAGAGGCATAAGCCCCATATCTAAGAAAAACTTGAGGAAACACCCATTTTTGGTGAGAAGCGCCACTTACTCAAACACACCCCCCACTATGCCTCTAATATTTTCCCACATTTCATACATCAAAATCCCAATTTCCTTACGCAACACCTAACCACGCTATTATTATTATTATTTTTTTGTAATTGTCGTTCTATGTACTGTTTAAAATATATTTTATATAGAGAGAGTTTCTATTAAGGAATCCCTTTATTTGGTCATTTTAAAGAATCTCTTATGGGACTTACTTTTCGATCACATCTCGACAAACTTGTTGTTTAGCTTTTAGGTCTCCATAGGTAGATCAAATTTGCAAATCAATTAAATTAGAAATCTTTGAAGCATTCATAATCGTGATGTACCAATGAATTATTTATCTAATTCAATTTCTTAACTGTTTAAGACTAGTTTAGAGTTTGATTTCGTGATCGTGGCTAATTGCGGCTCAATATATGGTATAAGGCTTAGGTACGTTTTGTTGTTGGTTTGGCCTAATCTTTAACAAACCGTATACCACAGTAGTAGACAATCCAAAACTATTTGTTGGATTTTGGTGTTGGGGTGGTCACTTCCTTTTCATTTGTAAACTCAATTCATTCTAAATAATGAGCTGTTTTTCAATGCCAATCAGGAGGTGAGTGGAGGACATTTTTGAAATTTTATGAGACAATTCTAGAGGCAGTATAGATATAAAATATTAATTAGAGAATTTTGATTGATGGACGCACCCTACCATGTGACACGGCGGCCACATCCAAAATTTTCTGGTAAATATGAATTCTCATTCCATCCTTACATGTAGCTTGAAATCTTAATTTGACTATGACAACATAGTAAGAGAATAATAATAAAATGAGTTAATTACTGCTTACTCCCTATACTTATATGGTTTCGTCGTTTCAGTCCCTGACCTTCGAATTTCACCTAAAAACTCCTCGAACTCTCAATTTCCTCCCAATTGGTCCCTGCCGTCAAGCCCCGTCTAAATTGTCTGTTAAATTGCTGACGTGGCATCCATTTCATGCTGAAATGTCTATTTTACCCTCAATTATTATTTTTTTTTTTCTCTTTTCTCTCTCGTTTTTTTTTTCCCCTTTTTCCTTTTGACCTTTTCTCCTTCCACGCTCTCTCTCCTCCTTTGTTTCTCCCCGTCTTCTTCTTCCTTATCACCGACAATTCTGAATCAGCGAAAATCCAAACCAAATCCCTGACCAAACCATCCTCAGATTCTTTCCTTCCCCAAAACCAAACCAAATCCCTATCAATACCAACCGCAACCTAAACCAAACTGATCAAATCCAACAAAATCCAAATCTTTACCATTGCTCTTCTCTTACCTTCACGAATCGGTCCAGCCCGATCCCGATTTCCCATATGTCTTTGCAGGGGAGGTGGCCGGAGCGGTCCGAGTCGCGGCGGAGGACGAGGAGGTGGTGGTGGAAAGACGGTGGCTTTTGCAGATTGTGATCGGTTCAGAGCCCTGAGCGACAAAACCGACACATCCAGACTTGAATCGAACCTCACATGATCTGCCTTCATGCATGTTGAGAGCCCCGTGCCCTAACGCCGCCGCTACCACCACCATCTCCGCCAATCCTCAGCCTCCAAAGCCCTAAACGACGACACCCGGCTCGATCGGTTGAAGACCGGTATGTTCGAGGTCAACTCCGACTGGACTTGGGTGCTATTTTCATCAACCACAATCGGTTCAGGTTCGATCTGCCGGAAAATTTTGGGAACTCGCCGGTATCCGTCTCTGTCGAATTTGAGGCAGCGAGCAACTTGGATTGCGTGAATAGGGATGCAAATTTGAGAGAGAAAGGTAGAGACTTTTCCAGAGAAGAAGAAGAAGATATAAAGATCGGGGGGGAGGAGAGAGAGAGAGAGACAACTAATGGCGGTAATCTTCTTCTCCGATCTCGTCCCAAAGATGTTCTTGTTCGACCTTCGAACCCATCTCCACTTGTGGCACTGCATGGCGGTCAATGGGAATTGGGCGGCGAGGGTGGTGGCGACGTCATCCCAGTTGGTGGCTTTGAGATTGGTGTGGTCGAGAGAGGACCACTTGTCCTTGAAGATGGAGATGAGGGCTTCGGCCTCGTTGTCGGTCCAGCATGGCGGCGGGGGGTTGAGGAGGACATTGGGGTGTGGGATAAGGAGAGAAGGGAGGGCATGAGGGCTGTGATGGTGGTGGTGGGTGGCGTTCGCGTCGTCGAAGATTTGGAGATGGAGAGAGAACTGAGTTTGTTTTTGGACGAGGAAGACAGAGATAACCAGAGGAGGAGAGAGAGCTGGAAGAAGACAAGGTCAAAAAAAAATAATAATAAATAAAAAAATAAATAAAAAAAGAGAGGTAGTGAGGGTATAATCGATATTTCGGTGTGTACAGAATGCCACGTCAGCAATTTAACGAAGAATTTGACAGAAAACTGACGGCAGGGACGAATTAGGAGGAAATTGAGAGTTCAGGGACTTTTTAGGTGAAATTCGAAGGTCAGGGACTGAAACGATGAAACCCTATAAGTATAGGGAGTAAGCAGTAATTAACTCTAATAAAATTTAGGGAAATTATTGGTCACTCCCTATATTTTAGGGCGTCGACAGTTCAGTCTCTACTATCTTAATTTCAACAAGTTACTCCTCAGACGTGCAAATCTCACACAATGTGATCCAAAATGACTATTTTGCCCCTCACTTCCTCTTTTTTTAAATTTTTTTTTTTTTCTCTCTCTCTCTCATTCCAGCAGCCTCGAGCTCTTTCAGCCCGAGAGAGGAAAAAGGGACTGGGTCCGATCGGAACTGCGTCCTCCGACGATCTCCGGCCGGCGCACCGGCACCAATACCTCCACCTCGTCATCGCCGCCAGATATCCGGTCTCTGTTCGTCAAATTGTTAAGTTTGGAGAGAGAATCGACTGCGGGAAGCAGCGATAGTTTCACATAGCCCAGGGTCCGCCGTGTTCTTCGACGCCTGCGGCCTCTCTGGCCTTTCTGGTCTCCGTCTCTTGCTCACTATCTACGTTGCCGCTTTCTACACTGCAGTCGTCGCCTCTGCCATCACTGAACAGCTCTACAAGGTAAACCCAGTTTGCTACTGTAATTCATACTGTTTTCATTTTTCTGGGTTAATTTGGTTTAGTATTGAGGAAGACAAAGTTGGGTTCTTTGAACAAGTAAAGCAAAATCTTGGACTGAAAATTGGGTTATGTATAGATGGGAGAAGTGCTAGACCTGTTGGTGTTTCAAACACTTTGTGGATTGGATCAAATAGGTTCAATTCAGTTCATTGTCTATAGGCTTTTTTTGTTTGCATCTGCGTTTTAGTTATAGAGCTGCAATCTGAAGAGAAATGAAAATGCTTTTATCTCTGAAATGTATCGAGGAGAATTGGGGAACAGGGTTGGGAGATGTGTTTTTCGGTTCTTTCCTTGAAAAAGAATTCTTATGGTTTTTATCAATTCATGATTGATTTGTCTTTGATTTTGAATCTATTGAGTGATTGGTGAAGAATTGAAGTCTCAGTTTGGCTATATGTCAGTTTATTGTATGCTACTGAATACATTATGCTCATCTGTATTGGTCTGCACTCTGCAGTAAGATGTTCATAACCTTGCAAATGTTTTGCCTATTATTTCAGTTCCCATAGTTTTCATGGTTGGTGTCCGCTGATCAAACCTAAGTTAATCTTTTTAGTCTTGCTTGCTTATAGATGTTCTCAATCTTATGCGAGCTACCCAGCTATCTTCATTTCCCTTTCAAGGAAAACTGTACTGTGTAGCTTTGCATATCTTTCTGTTGTTGAAATTCAATGCAGATAAATCTGGTCATACAGAGGGGGGGAAGGGGAGGAGAGAGAGAGAGAGAGAGAGGAGAAAAAAAAATTAAAAAAAAAGAGGAAGTGAGGGGCAAAATAGTCATTTTGGACCACATTGTGTGAGATTTGAATGTCTGAGGAGTAACTTGTTGAAATTAGGATAGTAGGGACTGAACTGTCGACGCCCTAAAAGTACAGGGAGTGACCAGTAATTTCCCCATAAAATTATATACACGTAGAATCTAGATAAAAGAGGATGGTTTATAAAAATGAATGATTACGAAAGTTTACATAAATAAATACGATGTCAAACCAATTAGAACTTTGATTATTAGTTTCTTTAAGGACTAAATTCAGTTTGACTCTAATTTTGAGTCTATCTTCACTTCATTCTCTGAATTTTTTTTTTTAATCACATTGATCCTTGCACTTTCAATTTTCATCACCTACGTCCAAATTTTAAAATTGGCTCCAATCATGACGTCACAAGCTGACTTGGCACTGACAGCATGGCCCACAAGAAGGGCAAAACAGACATTTTCACAATAAAAAAATAAAATAAAAAAACTTGACAACTATTATGGTTTCCCCACCTCCACCACCAACCCTCTCGCCCTCAACCTCCTCCTCTCCTCTCCATCATAATCCAAAAGAACAAAAGTTCCCACACAACAAATTATCATACTCTAAATCCCTTACCATTCCCAAAATCTCTCAACAAACCAAACAAGCTCGAATAAAATCCAGCTGAACAACACCAAATATCTAACTCCGATTTCGAAACCCCAGAATACATGGAACGAATAGAATCGCAAACCACCGTCGATTCCAATCGAGGAGGGGCTGCTAATTGTGAAGCTAGCGTCAGAGTCGCGGCGCCGAACGTGCTCGAGCGGCTTTGATCGTGGCAGTGGGTTCATGGACGACTTGGGTCACCGGTATTTGAATTTCGTTAGTTAGGATTTTCTTTTTCTGCTTTGTTGCTGGGTTCAAGAACATAAATATGAAGAATTGATGGATTCAATTGTTACAATCTGGATTCAATTGCTGGGTTTTCTTCTAGATAGCTTCAATTATCTGTGAATTTTTGGTGTTGTAGTTTCCAATTTGGTAGTGAAGATGAGAAATTGAGGAAAGCATATGGGTTGAGAAACCTGCTGCAGTTCTGAATCTAAGCTTGATCTGTCGAAGAAGGAACTGGTCGAGATTTATTTTCTAGGTATATACGCCTTTGTTTAACTCGATTTGGCTCTGGAGGAGCTCATGGTGGCCAAAATGTGGGGGTTTTGGGGATTTGAAGGGAGAAGAGAGTGGGAAAGAAAGAAGAGAGCTCATGGTGACCGATCAGACTATTCGTGAGCTGATGTGAAGTATAGTGAATTGGGTATTGAAGTTGATAGGACGGCCATTGGTGAGGCGTTGTTTGAGGCCGAGATCGGAGGGGTTGAGGCGGAGGGAGAATAGGTCGAAGCCATAGTGGGGTCTGCCAACAGTGGAGAAGACGAGAGTGCCTTTGGGCTCCAATTTGGATGGAGTGTGAAGCCGGGTTTGAAAAATTTGTTGGGGAGATTTCGGGGCTTGTTGAGAGAGAGGTGCATGTTATTTTCTTGTATTTTTTTTTTTAATCTTTTTATTGTGAAAATGTCTGTTTTTTCCTTCTTATGGGTCATGCTGTCGGTGCCAAGTCAGCTTGTGATGTCATGATTGGAGCCAATTTTGAAATTTGGACCCATGTAATGGGAATTGAAAGTGCAAGAACCAACGTGATAAAAAAAAAGTTCAGGGACTTAAGTGCAAATCAACCCAAAGTTAGAGGAGTCAAACTGAATTTAATCTTTTCTTTTGATGCCAAAGAAATAATGATTACGTGCAAAACCATCTTGTTTGATTAATTAAGTTCACCGATGCAGTAATTTCTTTCATCGTTTAATTTTTGGTTCATGATCAAAATATTGCTAACACCTTATTTTGCTCTATATACACACATCGATCTGTAGCAAGTCTCTCAATCTCTCCTTGGGACTCTGGGTCATTGCAATCCTTCTCCAAACAGTCGAGAATAATGGTTGATCCTGAATTTTTTGTTAGGTTTTGGTGTTGGGCTGGTCACGTCTTTTTCATTTGTAAACTCAGCATGTCCCTACATTTAGGGTGATCAAAATCTTATTTTGACCATGACAATATTGGTAATAAAATTGTACACACATAGAATCTAGGCATCTAGCTAATAGCTATACATATGGCTTCTAAAAATGAATGATTACGTGCAACTGTACAGAAATAAATGGGAAATTGGTCCAAATGGTACCTGAACTATCTCTCCTTATAAATTTTAGTACATCAAGTTTCAGAAATGTCAAAACGGTACCTGAGATACGTACCCAGACCGAATATATGTATCTGGAGCCGTTAGCTCCGTTACGGAAGTTGCCATCTGACAATTTTTTAAGGGTATTTTCGTCCTTTCATATTTAATTTTTTTTTTCTCTCAGCATTTTACCTCTCCTCTCCTCTCCCTCTCCCTCTCCCTCCCCAGATCAAAGCCTCTTTTCTTTTCCTCTTTAGAGTTGAAACACTTCTCCTTCACAACATAATCTGCCTCCTTGAAAATCATCCTCCCCACCAACGCCCAATTTTTCAAACCGGGTCGAGATGCATTCGGGTTTTGCCAAAAGAATGAAACCCATAATTGGGGCAAATCATTAATAAAGAAGGGATTGAAAAATTGGGTTCTGAAACCCAAAATTGGGCAAATCGCAAATCACCCTCCAAAAATCCGGTCAAATCAAACCACTACAGGAGCTCGGTTTTAACATGGAGATCAGGTCGGGTCCGATCGGGTCGTGCTCGAAAGAGCAGCAGAAGATTTACAGGGACTGGTTCAACTTTGTCGATTCAGGTATGTGACTATCTATCTTCTTCTTCCCTGTTCGATTTCTCCTATAGATTTACAGAGAACCTATAGGAGACTTCGCCAGAGTTTGGTCACTGGCCGCGGGACTCCAGTTGCCACCCACCGGACTTCTCTGAAAACATCGCCACAAGTCCCCAAAGAGGTCGTCGGATATCTCATAGGTCACCATAAAAGTTTATTGCCCCAAATAGACCTTTATTGCCCCAAATAGACCTCTATTGCCCCCTAATAGACCTTTATTGGGGGGGGGGCAATAAAAGTTTATGAAATCTCACAAGAAGTCCCCAAAGAGGTTGTCAGAGATCTCATATGGGGCCGTAGAGGTTTATTGTTTCCCCTAATAGACCTTTATTGCCCCCCAGTAGACATTTCAGTCACCGGAATGGGAACAAATCTCCCTAAAATTAGACAATTAAAACTTTGATTAAGGAAAAAAAGGAAGAGATTACATCAATTCAAAACACTTATTACCCCCCAAGAGACCTTTATTGCCCCCAACAAAACTTTTTTTTTTTCTTTTTTCTTTCTTTATAGGCCTTCTACACCATTTACCACAAAAAAAAAAAAAAAAAAAAAAAAAAAACGACGCCATCCAAGCCCTGACAGCAAAGCCCGAACCCGAACTTGGCGCGTGGAGCTTCGGAGGTCTGCATCTCGAACTCAGATCGACTCCGACATTAAATTTCTAGTTTGCCTTGAAATCGGAGCTTCCCTTGAACTCAGATCGGCTCCGTTTTGCTAATTCTGAAGAGCAAAATTGGCTCCGCCTCTAACGAACAAACCCGGACCTCTGAAGAACAAAACCGACTTAAGGAATCCGGCGTCGCCTCTATCCAAAACAGGCTCAGATGAAATGCCCCTCCGCGTCTCCTGACCTTCGTCGTTCTGCGTCTTCTGCACGACGACCCAAACCCGGACATCTACGGCTTCTGGCGAGCGTGGCGGCGAATCTGAATCTGACGGCGGTGGTGAGAGAGAAGAGAGATAGATCGAGGTTAGAGAACTAGAAACCGCAGTGTCGACTCCGGCCTCTCGGCGGCGTCGTCTCCTATCTCTGCGGCGGTGAAGGAGTCACTGATGGCAGCGGGCCTTAACGGAGCTGATGATTGATCGTAGGTGTAGAGGGAGAGGGAGGGGGGGAGAGAGAGAAAGAGTAGAGTGTGTGTGTGTGTGTGAGGGGCATAAAATGCAGTTTATTAATTATATTAAGGGCAAAATTGACATTTTACATTAAATTGGGTTAGTATATATGAATAAAAATCTGCTGCTATGATAAGTGAGATAATTTTAGTTCATTTTGATGTTTTGGGTCAATGACCCAAAAAAATTCTCATACATTCACTTGCAACATGTAATTAATTATCTTCACTTGCATGCATTTTAATTGGTTTTTTCTTTTCTTTTTCTCTTATAATGATACCATTACAAAAATTGTTGACAACCTAGCCTACTTGTTTCTCAAAACTTTTGCAGCACTTATATGTACAATTACAAAATTACGTGTATGTGGTATTCCAAAGATGAAATACTACTTATGTGATATAGTGAAACAATAATGAGTT
The DNA here is from genome assembly GCF_958449725.1 of Rosa rugosa. NCBI lineage: Eukaryota > Viridiplantae > Streptophyta > Magnoliopsida > Rosales > Rosaceae > Rosa > Rosa rugosa. The sequence goes on along the minus strand of NC_084821.1, from coordinate 50,969,617 downwards.
TGGTGTAGTAGCCATCATATAATATTCGGTGGTCTGTGTAGCAATTATATGGTATTGATCAATGTGTAATAGCAGTCATAAGGTATTAATATTTGATGTAGAAGCAGGTATATACTATATAGTATTATTTCATACAATATACGTTATTTTCGAGTGCAATATGTGCAATATTGCTCACCGCAGTTTTTTAGTGAAGTATTACTTTTGCTTGGTTCAGTAAAATTTTTTTTTGCCACAATATCAAAGATATTTTCATCCAACCAATCATGAAAACTTGATAAGTTTGAATTAGAATGATTGGAATATGTAACTAAAGTGAGATTTTGATCAAATTACCCTCTAAAAAATGCATATTTATAAAAATATCGTCTATTTAACTGAGATTTTAACAATGGATTTAGCAAAGTGACTAAAGTGATTGACAGAATAACAGTTGAGTGATTAAAGTGATATATTTAAAAATTGAGTGATCAAAGTGTCGAATGAGTCATAATTGAATTACTATTTATGAAATTCTCCATTTTATTTTTCTTTAAGTTTTTATATGTCAAGTCATGCAAAAATTATTAATAACGTGATAGGAAGGCCGGAACCATGCAAAAACCGACCACCTCAAGCCATGGTGAACCCAACCAAATAATCAGTTCTATCAGGCCCATTTGACCACCAACCCAACATAAATCCTTAAAAAGTAAAAGAAAAGACACAACTTCAGATTAGTTAGAAGTTGGATTACTTTGGCAAGAATAATTGATAATTATGTGAAAGAATCTATTTTCATTCAAACGCGAAACAGTGGCTGAATCGGCTTGATGCTTTAATCGATCTGACCCAAAATCAATTAAAAGTAAAACGAAAATGGTCATGAATCAGTTGATAGTTTCCTATCAATTGATTAGTATATTTATTTCTTGGGCAATGAGTGATTACTCAATTTGATTAACGTGGTTGGGTTAAATCAATTCACATTGACCTTTCAAATCGATTTCTAATCAAACATAGCGTCAGTTTTGATTCAAAAAGCTTTTTTCATTTTAGAGAATCACTGCAATGATGGAGAGTTTATCTGATCTGGATTTATACAACATGAAGTTCTAATCAGAGGGGGTATTCTACAGTTCTACTAGAGGGGGTATTATGCATCGTTCCATGACATTTTAATCGTTGAAAACATTCCTGAAAATTAATGTTTTCTATTCAAATTATAGAAAGTTAAAATCTCGCTCGAGAATAAACTTCGTTTTCTCATATATGTCTGCTCTGTTTTGTATTAAGATAGCACTTAATTACTAGTTGCTTTTGGTAGTTCCAAGTGAAATTAACCACTAAGCTTCAACCATCATTTTCTAATCCACAAGTGAAGATGCAAAATAGAGAATAACATTCCTTATGGAATTCGATTTTTCTCACCCGACACGAGTGACATGCACATGCACATGCACATGCAACAGTATAACGTGGAGTACAAAGACCCTAAGACGGGCCCGGTCCCACTGCCATTTATTCGGGGCGGCCCAAGACCCACCAACCGTAAAGCAATAAATAAAACGGAATCCAAGCTAGGCAAAGCAAATGCACGTACGGTGGGACCCGCCGGGGGGGGGGGCGCTGTGACGTTGACGCGTCGAGACCGGAGCGCGTACGAATCATAGGGTCGCATTATTGGGACTGACACACGTGATTATTGTAATCAGGGCTTCTTGATAGAAAAGGAAGAGGCAGAGAGGCGGAGGAGGAACTAGGAAGGGCGGTGGTGGTGGGGGTGTTGCGTACTCAGAATCACGCGGGGAGCAGAGCGTGGCGTGGCGTGGCGGTGGCCCCGAGGAGATATATTAAACGCCGTTGGTGGGAGGGCGGCGGAGGGATGATTTCAGGGTCGCGTCACACGCGCGATTCGCAAGGCAGAGGGTGATCGCTCTCGATGCACGCGCCGTTTGTCTTTTGCGGGAACCGGAGAAAATTTGAAAAAGCACTGAGCTTGGCTTGGCTTGGGTTCCCAAGTCCCCAAAAATGTGAGTGACTGATAGAAGTGTTTTCCTTTTGGGTTTTCAAAAGTCTCCGGTTGGATTCCAATTGGGTCAGTTCAGTTCGGTCTGATTCTGTCCTTTATGGAAAACATGGTTCGTGTTTTATCAAGCAGAAAAACAATATCTCTCATTAGTTTTACATTTCTACATAGGTTTTCTGGGGTAATTTCTTTTCTTTTAGTTTGAAATCCTTTTATTAGTTCTTGGGTCTCATCTAAAGTTTGAGCATACATCAAATGTAGAGGTTGCATAAAACAAAATGGTTCAAGTTAGTCGAATGGCATATCATGCATAGCAAATAGTCAAGGAGTAGTTGTTTTATTCGTATACTTTAAAAGAATATATATATATATAGAGGCCCGTTCTGAAGCGGACGTCTGCACTTCGCTAAAGTGCGGACGGCGACGCAGCGGAGGCGTTCCAGGCGGCGGCGGCAGCGCGCGGCTTGCAGGAGGGAGGCCGGAGGCATCTCGGACTGTTCTGGGCAGCGTTCGAGATCGGAGGAGGTCGGGGTTGCAGGTTCTGGGCAGCAACCCGACCTGCAACTGCAGGTTCTGGGCAGCAACCCGACCTGCAACTGCAGGTTTTCTGGGCAGCCCTCCAACGACGTCGCCGGTGACTCCACCGACTGCAGACGGCTCCGCCCGACCCCTGGTGTCCTTCCGGCAACCCCCGTTGCTTTGTCGCGCCCCGAGCCGAGCTGCAGCAGCACCGTCCGCACTTTAGCGAAAGTGCGGACGTCCTCTTTGGAACGCCTCCGTGTGTATATATATATATATATATATATTTAATCCTAACAAATTAGAAAATTTCTTTATTTCTTACATCTAATTTTCTCTTTTATTATCATCACTTACTTCGTTTCGCCTCCACGATCATGATTGATATGTGTTAGCTGTACATGCACGATTTAACCCTTAAGAACCATGTTAGCATCATTGTGAGTTTGTGACCACAATTAAAGTAGTTTAAGTGAAAGTCAAGAATGAAATTGAGTCTCCGACAATCCCTAGAGCTTCTGTTTTAAGTCCTACATGTTGACTTCTAGTGATTGTGACCCATTACAAGCATCCATTGAAGATCAAGCTCCACAAACTGAATATGCAATCTCTATAACGAACACCTAACACGAAATTAGGCTTGTGATGCCTAACAAAAGATAGGCCTCAAATAATCATTGTGACTTAATAACTCCTACCCTGCAGCCCAAAATCATCCTATATAAACCCTATTTACAGCACAAAGAGGTTAATCTTTATTCTTAAATTTAGGGTATGTTGAATATCATATTAATCGAAGGGTTTTTCGCTCGAACTTCTTTAATAATTTGAAAACTTTGTTTTCTATTAATTATGGGGTTTAGGCACCATGTCTCCCCCTCCCCCCCCTCTCCCCCCACCCACAATATATTCTGTGGGTTTATTAATGAAGGCTTGAGAGCAGCCGCACCGGCCCTTATTAAAAAATAATAATAATAATAATAATAATAGATTGTCTTCGTCCAATTACAGAAGTAGAGAAATCTTGCAACACTGATCAACCACTAGTCCACTACCTTAGTAAACTTCTGTAGGATGTCTCCATTGTTACATATTTGTTGCTCCGCCACTATTTGAAATGAATCTCAAAATATGAGATCAAAATTGGAGAGCAGCATCAAATGCTATCATCCACCAATACAAAACAAAGAAGACAATTGTTAAGCTCATATAGCATGAAGTGTAATAGCTACAACATTTTCTTTTCTCTTGGCCAAAGAATTAATAGCAATTAACCATTTGAGATTTTAGCATAATCTCATTTCGCACTTTCAAGGTAGTCCTTCACATTAAATGGCTAACCAAGGCATTGGTCTATTGCTGAACAAATCATCTTTCAATCAAGGCCGTCCCTTGGCTAAGCCAACCAAGACTGCATTATGTTTAAGGCTCCGGGAGGCGTCATATATTCCTAATTCAGCATATAACTATATGGTTAACCCCTCCCCCCTTCACAAAAAAATACAAAAAAATAAAATAAGGCTGATGAAAGGATCAGAAACTTGACAACATAAATAGTCTTCCCTAAGCTTTAAATACATATGCCTCAAAATTTTCATCTATGTTGCTTTAGTCTTTGCCTCAAACTCAATAAATAGATGTTAATAAAATTATTTGGTCCTTTGATCCTCTCTTTATACATCATAATCTCTGTTAAGTTTGGAAGACCTCCTCAAACTTCACCTTTGGTCTTGTAACTCGTTTCATATCGAAATGGCCCTGCTTTCAATTCATTAGATAAGCTTCGGATTAAAAATCTAATAATCCGGTTGCATGCACGTCTACTCTAACACAGTTACCCGAGTACTCCTTTTATATATATGGATTATGAAATGTGCATCCTCCTTCTCACAATAAGCATACCCAACAACACATGTCGGATGGATATTGAAAAAGAAGTATAGCTGTATAGGTTCGCTTAGCCCTAGAAACTTTGATGTCTAGAACCAAACGTTCGGCCATAAGGAGGTAACTCAGGAAACTCTATTCTAGGATAAATACCATGATCAGGTCCGTTACCTGGGGCATCTAGTTGAGTAATTGCAAATCCACTTGTCCACACACGCAAACATTTCACCTGTGTGACATTAATCTTCTTCCAATTTGTCGTTTCCCAAATCCTTTGGGATTTGGTCCCAAATAGCACAAATCGGCGACGAAAGCGTCTGAATTTGAAGCCGGCCCCTTCGACATTTCAAATCCGTGAAAATCCCAACTCCCCAAGCCAACCTTCAAAGCAAGCAAACCTCAAAAGCTGGCTGAAGATGATCGAGGTGGCCAAAATGGGAGAATATCGTCCTGGGATTTCCTTGTTTTCTTCTGTTAAGCCACTGTTGTTATATGAAGAAGGAAAGCTATTTCCAACTTCACCTCAAATTTGCAACAAAGCCAAACGCCATGTCCAATCTGTCAAATATAAATAATATTTGTGTGCTGGAGACGACTTTTGCATGCAGATTGATGAGCAGATTTGATGTTAAGATATAAAGCCTGTTTTGGTTTTTGGGGTCTCTCAAAAAACGAGCACGATGTGTCAAAATCCCATTGTGTCAATCTCTTCCGAAACCCACCACCATTGTGACACTGATGGATTGGATGGATGGGATTGATGAATGGATTCATGCATGCTCTAATTCATCATTTCGTCTGTTGAACTTTCCCAACCCCGTTTTCAAACGGGTCATATAGGCTTATTTCATATGCACCATGCACCATGCACCATGCACCATGCACCACGCACCATCTGTTTGATGAAATGCAAAAGTTCTATATTGTTCCTCTGTTTTGGAGTTTCAACTATTTTTATATTTGTGAAAGTTCTATAATGTTTTAAAGATATTTTTGAATTGTTAAATAAATTATTATTTGTAGCATGCGTCACACAAAGTATTAATCTAACGACCTTTAATTATAAGATTTTAATACTTGAAAGTATTATATAACACATCATGATTAAACGACCGACTTGAATCCAGACTCTGGGCTAGAATCCAACACTACATGAAAGGCCAAGGCACTGCTCGTTGTGTAAAATCAAAATATTTAATGCACTGCAACAACCATTTGTAGCCCTTTTCAGTTTTCCCTTTACCCTCTTCCGCACTTTTTGATGGGAAAATGTCTACTTCAAGCAAGATTTGCTTTGCTACACTGTAGGGCATCTAGCGTCAATATGGTAAAAAGGCTGAGGTCAGAAGCTATCTCACCCCACTCTGATTTTTACAAAAAAAAATAAAAAAAAATTCAAAAACACGGGATATTGATCAGATATGTAATCTTTGCCTCTTTGGTTTTTCCAATTTAGCTCTCTGAAAATGGACCAAATGATGGCAACAGTTTGTTGGTTTTGTAATGCTCCAAGTATTTCACCTAACCTTTTTGTCTAATGGGTAAAAATACTGGGTGGTGGTACTTAATCAACTAGCATGAAAATGCGAAGTGACACCAGAAAAAGGGTGATTCTGAAACAGTGTTAAAATTTAATTTACAGCAGTTGTTTACCTAGCTTGAAAGAAACAAAGAGGAAGTGAATAATTAAGACACTAAATGAGTCGCAGAAACCCAAGAAGAAGACGCAGATCACCATGCATGCTTTCTCTGTAAGCTTTGTTAACTGGCTTTTTCTTGCTTTTAGGACACCATGACATGAAAAAATTAAGAAACAGAGATTTTGATCATCAGCGAATCTCACAGAGAAATTTGCAAAAGGTATGAGAATTTTTGGCAGGGAAAAGAAAAAAGAAAAATGAAAGATAGTTTGGTGCGTGGGTATTAAATTGGCTCCATTCGATTATTGATTACTTGTGCTGTGCTGACATGAGGGATAGGCCACAGCTTTATCGATTCATGGTGAAAAACAACAATATATGAAAATCTCTCTCTCTCTCTCTCTCTCAAAGGGGCTCTCCTTCTCCCTCACAGAAACTACTTTCTGTTCCCACTCTTTCATTTTCTTCACTGACAGAGGAATACCTGCACACTTTCTCACGCATACTCAAAACAGAGTACCTCCCCATCACACAGCAGAGCCCCACTCCTCTCTCTCTCTCTCTCTCTCTCTCTCTATATCATAGAGAGAGAGAGATTGTGATGGATATGATAAGGGAGGTGGCAGGGAGGTTTCAGAGGAGAGAACAGAAAAGGACAGAGCAGAGAAAGCACAGGGAGATTTTTCCAGCCTTATTTTCCAATCTCTCATCTCATGCCCTATTATTATTATATCTATCCCTCCTTGCCTTTTTCCCCCTTGTCACTCACATTCATCAACTCCCTATGAAAAACCCATCCCACACTCTTCCCCTTCCACTCTAAAAACCAAACCTCACCTGCTTCTACATAAACACACTCTCCCTCCCTCCCCACCCCAGCCACAACTTTCATCCAACACCTTGCCCGCACTCTCAATTTGCATTCTTCTAGGTTTATTTTCTCCAAACCAAAAACCCTTGAATCCCTTTCTGATTTGCTTCCTTGCCATGGATCTCATGAACCTCGGTCGCCATCTTGATCAGCTAAACGGTGTTCACCTCCACGACAACCAACTGCCGCCGGGGTTTCGCTTCCACCCTTCCGACGAGGAACTCATCAGCTACTACCTCCTCAAAAAGGTCATGGACTCCAACTTCACTTGTCGCGCCATAGCCGAAGTTGACCTCAACAAGTGCGAGCCATGGCAGCTCCCTGGTAGTAACAGTTTACATTTGACCATCTTCCCTATGTAATATCTCAACACTTTTTCATTTGACTTTTTTGTAAACAAATTCATCGATGTGTCCGGTTTATCAGAGAAAGCAAAGATGGGGGAGAAAGAGTGGTACTTCTTCAGCCTCCGCGACAGGAAATACCCGACTGGCCTTCGCACCAACCGTGCCACTGAAGCCGGGTACTGGAAAGCCACAGGGAAAGACCGAGAGATTTACAGCTCCAAGACTTGTTCCCTTCTTGGGATGAAGAAGACTTTGGTTTTTTACCGCGGCCGAGCTCCCAAGGGTGTGAAAAGTAACTGGGTCATGCATGAGTACCGCCTTGAAGGCCGATTTGCTTACAATTACCTCCCCAGGAACTCCCAGGTGCGTAATAATTCTCCCTCAGTCAAATGCACATGCACATAATGTTCCAAACTTTTTTATCATGCACATTAATTAAACTTCAGAACAATATAATGAATATATATTAACCATCAATGTATATAGTTAGGTAAAATTCGTTGATGGTGGTTGATGAGAGTAGGTCCATATATCTCATGATATTATTCATAGTCACAGACTCACAGAGTACCCTCCTGATTCATCAATTTAATTTAAGCTTTCATCGACTTCTCAAAAAAAGCTATGTACTAAGCATATCGTTCTCAGTTAATGCCTTGTACATTATTACCATACACAACCTGCAAACGCATAAATTTTCAGCATAAATAATGCATACACCAGTTTCCTGCCATGTCCATTCCATTATGTTCCTCCACATTAATACTACTTTAAGCTCTAGCTAATTCCAGTACAATACAAACTGCGTGACATTCTCTTTTGCACTCTACTTCATTGCATGTAATTATTTCTTAACCTAGTTAAAAATGTGCAACACATTATGTCAATTTCTTTTTTTCTGGGTAACCAAACATTGATAATTTGAATTAAAAAACCCGATTTTGTCACCACATTGTCTCATGATCCCAAAAATGCAGGAAGAGTGGGTCATTTCGAGGGTATTCCAGAAGGCCAAGAAGAGCAATGGACCCGAATCCAAGAAGACCCGAATGATTGGGTCCAGCGGGTACCCAGCCGAGCCCAGCTCGCCTTCTTCCTCCTCTGTCTCACTGCCACCACTTTTCGACTCCTCCCCTTACTACCCAACCGTCCCTTTCTCCAACGGCAATGCTTCCCTCACCGACCATGACAGCTGCTCCCACGACAACCGTACCCCGAGGGAGCACGTGTCCTGTTTCTCCACCAACAGCGACTCCGCCAACACCGGCACTTTCAACCATCTCATGACTTCCTTGGACCTCGCTCCGCCGCCGCAGCCGCAGACTTCGCTCCACTTGTCTGGCGGCTTCGGCGGCCTCTCGGACTTTCCGAGCCTCAGGTCTCTCCAGGAAAATCTCCAGCTGCCCTTCTTCTTCCCGCAGGGACTGCAGCCCCACCAGCCCTACTCCGGCGCCGGTGGCTCCTTCGACCTCGGCGACTGGAGCTCACTCGGAAACTGGCGTGGCGCCGCTGCCGAAGAGCCCAGGGCTGTGGGTCCAACCGAGGCCGATTGCATGTGGACGTACTAAAAGGAGGGTGGTTCAGAGTCGTCGAGACTGCCATTTGTGGCGTCTCTGGAATCAGTATCAGGGTCAGTTTCGGTATTTCAGTACGTATTATCTATAACCTAAAGTCGCTGCTTTGAAAGTGACGAACCCAGTCTATCTATATCAGGTCGCAGTGGACCTAAATTTCTATTTAAGTGAAGTATGTAATGACTCTTCTCCTATGGTTTGTGTTACGTATTTGACAAGGTAATGATGATGGTTAGTAATATGCTTATTTGCTGTGGTCTATTTCTGGGAAAAGTTTGAGAGGTATGTTTTTGTTTGTTGTATAGGAAGAAGAATAGTGGCTGGTTACTGAATCTGCCTGCATGATCCAGCTTAATTATTAGTTATCATGCAGAAGATTTTTGTCATAATTTGGTTGCCTTAATTAGTATTGCACGTATGGTTCTGAGATCATGGTTTAAGAACAGAAAGGGACTTATATGGACATTGTTCAATGTTGTTTGGACCACCCTAGCTCCTTATCCTTATGGTTTCTGCGTGGTTAAGATGCTCTGATCTTTCATTGATTTCTGCATTGGGTTCACCAATTAACGCATCACAGATGTAAATTTTAGGAATTGAAATGTAAAATATGTATTAGGGTTATTTTCATGCCTTGTTCAGGTTTTAAAAATGATTTCCGGCTTATTTTTAATGTCCGACGAGCCAAGAAGTATATGAGAGATGTTGAGCAGATTGACGCATCCTCACTAAAAGGATATATATCTGTAGAATAATTCAGCTCCGAAGGTATCATGGGATGGCCTATTTGTTGTAGTTTGTTTCACCCGGCCTGTTCCCTTCAGTTTCATGAATATCACCATTGCATTCCATCTCTAGCTAGCTATTGAAATGCAGATTGAGGCTTCCTCGATCACGAAACGATCATTCTCCCTACGTACAGTACACTCGTGTCCTTGAAAGGGTGTCGGTAGAATTTTAGGAAACGAGGGATCAAAGGACCAAGTAGCATAACTCGAAACTCCATGAGGGTGTCATCGATCTATAACTTCTGTAGTAAAAATGGTTACTCAATAGTCTGGACTCTAGAGAGGTCTTGTCCCTTCACAACAATTTTTTATTTTTTTTCTTGTTGCAATGGTCCCTTCACAACATGAATCATACAAATCATTTAATGTATTGGTTGAATTAGGTAGACATATATGTAGAGTACTCGATAGGTTTCAGACCTTGGGGAGACCAGGCTAGGGAGTATTATTGGTCCTATAGTTCTCAAGGAAAGGGCCTATAAAATGACTAAAATCTGTAACATTGTATTCCTTTCCTTGTCAGGTAGCTTAACATTATATATGATCCACATATAGAGCATGTAAGGTGTAGACGAGGGACCATATAGGACATGGCCAACACAGGCATTATGCAACTCTAGCAATCAAGTCTCCTCCCTGTTTAGACGGCTGCATTAAACCTCTCCCATTTGGATGCCTGTTTTTAACATTGAAGGCAACAACAACAAAAAACAAAAAAAACAAAAAAAAAATCGCAATAGAAATGTAAATCATCAAACCGAAGTGGTGACCTACCCATAACAGTGAAACTATATCGAAAAATTAATAATCATATATCATTTGAACTGAATCTAAACTAATTTTTTTTTTTTTTTTTTGGTCGAAGGGATGAAACAAAAGAAGGCACAAGGCCGCAACAAAAGAAGGAATCTAAACTAATTTGAACTACAAAACTTATTTTATTGTTTAAAACTGCACCGAACCGGCAATATTGATGTAGGGATCAGTTTTTAATTTAAGAAAAAACACCAAACTGAAGTTAGAATCCATTTCGAAACTCACAACCAATGCCAAATTCATCTCATCTTTGAAAATTCTCCTTTGGTTGGGTTGAAAAACACCGCAACCCATAATCCTCTTTTTTTTTTTTTTTTTTTTTTTTTTTAGGGGTGGGCGCGGTTCGGTGTTAGGCCAAAACCGCAACCGAATCGCTTCATTCGGTTGTGCTATATTTAAAACCGCAACGGCATTTTAAAAACCTACACCGCTTACTTCGGTTACACCGTTTTGCGGTGCGGTGCAGATCGGTTTCGGTTGTGTTCAACTTTCTATTTTTTCGCACATTTTCGACCAAAGTCGACAAATTTAGCTGTCCTAAAATGAGTAACCATTACTATCAAAATATCAACAAAATAAACAACTATAATCTGTTCACTAAATCAAGTAATGAACATTTCAAATAACCTGTTCATGACATCAACATCTCAAGTTCTCAACTAGACAAATAACATTAACACTGTCAAACCTGCAGATCAACTATCAAACATTCAAACATCAACAATTTGCTCCAACTGTTCAACATTTCAAACCAAAAAGCAATTTCCAAAACTAAATCAAAGTTCCAACAATCTAACAACCTGTTGGTGTCGCAAAATGGTCCCATGCTGCAGACTGGTTCTTCCTCTTCACATACTCAGCTTCACTAATTAGAGCAGCTGCTGCAGAAGGTGGTGGCGGAGGAAGCATAAGCGGTGCAGCAGCTTCACTTGTAGCAGTTGGTGTTGTTCCGGTGCTTGACCCAGTTGGTGTCACATTGGGAGTTTGCGATGCTCCACTTCCCTGACAGTAAAATAAAAAACAGACTTGTAAATCGAAACATTCCCAATCAAACTACAATTCTCAAACAGTAAGTAAGAAACTGATGAACCCAAAATCGAGCTGCTAAGAACAATGCCCATTTTCAGAGAATGCAAAGTAACTAAGATCAAGTTCATTCTTCAAAAACTAACAAATGAAACATGGCCAAATTTATGAACAACAAAGAACATTTTTGACACAAACAAACCCAAGAAACGGAAAATGATGCAGGGTAATAGTTCATATACAAAGACAATCATCCAAGAAACTGAGAATCGAGTTTGTTCATCAAAAGATTAAACAATCTCCAAGAACCAGTCATGGAGTTTTAAGATCAAATCGAAACAAGCTGAACCCAAAATTTAACCCAAGTAAGATCAATCTGAAACTGATGCTCCCAAACAACCTGAACCCAAAATCCTACTCAAAATCAATTCGAAATCGAAATCGAACTAACTCTCCATACCTATTCCATCCTTAGATCAGATGAGAGCTGAGAAGACCGTTGTCGTCAGCGTCAGTCGGCGTCGGCGTCGTCAGCGTTAGTCGGCATCGTCAGTTTTCGATTGGCGTCGAGTCGAGGCGTCTTCAGTCAACTGAGAAACTGGGGAGAGGTCGGCGTTGACTCGTTGAGTCGAGAGAGATGAGGTCGGGAGGAGGCAAAGTCGAAATGAGAGATTGAGAGGCTGATGTTAGGGTTTTCTCTCATTGAGAGTAATCCAGTGCATCAGGGAGTAGCTGTACCTGGATTTCCACCAATTACAATTCGACAGCACATTTAAAAATATATAGATAATACTAAATTAAGTAAAATAATATTAATTTAAATAAATATTAAATATCCGGTTTGGTTCGGTTATTTCCGGGCGGTTCAATAGCTAAAACCGGTCTCGAACTGTAATACTCTGGTCCGGTCCGGTTATATCATTTTTCCACCCTTGTTTCATCCGGTTCGGTCCCCGAGCCGGTATTCTGGGCCGGTTCGGCCTGTTTTGAGGCTCCGGTTCGGTTTCTGCCCAGCCCTACTTTTTTTTTTGGCAAAGAAACCCATTATCCTCTTTGAATACCTAGAATCATCAATTCTGGATTGGACAACACAATTTTTTTTTGGATTGAAGTTAGAGCACCAGTCCTCCCATTTATTAAAAAAAAATATAAAGATGAACTACACCTTGATTGTGGAGGACATTAACCTTACACCAGATGACCAGAGTAAACTAAAATGAAAACATACAAGGGAGAGAAGACAAACCTTACCGCTGAAACAGACTTAGAAACCACAAAGAATAAGCAATCAAAAAGCCTAATAAAAAAAGAAAGATTTAAAGCACCGACATGCACTTGCATGAATGGATTATTGGATTACATCAGTGGCGTAGCTTGAAACTTTGTTAAGAGGGGTCAAACTTACATAGCTATTAATCTACAAATTGGACGACCTAACTGTACAAAAAGAATTTATTTCTTTGTATAATAAATAATTAAAAAAACACACTATAAATAAGGATCAGATAAACCAACTTAAGGAGAGGAAATGAGAGAAATAGATACAAAGAAACGCAATGTTTTTGCTTTGGTCTCATAAACTAGCTAAAAGTAACTACATATTTTATCATATTAGAAGGGGCAAACTGAGTCAAATAGTTTATATTTCTCTCATATAAATGTAAAAATCTAAGACATGTAGGGTCAATTGACCATTCTAATGCTCATGTAGCTACGCCATTGGATTATATCAAATACGCTTTTTGATTTAAAAAATAATAATTATAATTATCAAGAATTGAGATCATCATATATGTGTTCGGTGACTTTGCACAGTTGGTGCATAAAAGAATTTTCAAGTAAAAACAGAAATTAAAGAAACTCATACAAGCTCTATGACACAAGGTATTGATAAAATCTAGGCCCAAATCCCACCAAAGAAAATCATCAGAAGACAAGTCAAAATTAACAAGAGCATCCATAAGTCCATTTCTTGCGAAAGTAATTAATGAGATAAATGAAAATTTATTTGAGAGATACGACAGCAACTGAAACCAACCAAAAATCATGCATCCATTAAACTAGCCATGATAAACGGGATTAAAATCCATTTCGAGACCCCAATCGAATCCAAATCCATTCATCCTTGGAACCTCTACTTTGATCAACTTGTAAAACACCGAAACGTGTAGAACACCGAAACCAAACCCCATAAATCCCTCTTTGAAAAGTAGCGCATCATCAATTGTGGGTTTGAAAACCTAGATCAATTTTATTTTCGAACCTTCTTTGATCAAATTATGAATTGGAACGTATTGAAACCGTCGTCGGTTAAACCGACTATGCCAGTATTGGGATACTCTGGTGGGATTCGAACTGAAAATCTAAACAACCAATGCCATTAGTAAAGTTTCTCACGACTGGGGTGAAGACTTATCATGATTTTCTTCTTCTCTGCCAGGTTGAGGGAGGCCATCGTGGAGGTCCCATATGTGGTCACCAATTTTGTACATTAAGGTTCAAATCGGTGGGGGGCCAATAGAGGGGGGGGGGGTGGAATGTACAATGATATATATGCATGAAATTGGCATAGCACGCGGGGTTGTACCATTTTGGTGAAAGTTTTGCAGAGTTTGCATGTAAAGTGGACTTTGGAAGAGGGTGAAAGTATGGGTTTGAAGCCAAAGAGAAAGAACCCAGACAACAAGAAGGAGCCAAAGACTAAAAGCCAGGGTTTGGAATTTGTGGAAGCAGAAGTGAATAATTATGGATTCTGATTTAGGTTGTTACATTTTCCAGGATGTGGATAGTATTTGGATTATGAGGTCTTGCCCTCTTATACATGCATTGTCGTTATGTATTTGTAGTTTTGTACGTTAAACCTTAATTGTCTTTGATCTGCCTAGGGTTGATGATGAAGATCAAGAAAGAGCACAAATTGCTCGTGCTTTTCAATCATGACTTGTGATGGTACATAATTTTTGGCTTTTACTATTGTATGAGCGATGAGTCTTTTGTGGACCATGGTCCACCTATGCCAAGCTGAAATTCGCGTCTGACCGACATGCGCGGTTACTTAACCGCGAATGGTTATGCAAAGATGTAGATTCACATAGAACCCTTCTTGGTCAGACTTATCCGGTGCTGCGTATGCCGCGGAGTTTGCAGATGAGCTTGAGCGTGGTTAGGGAGTCGTGGGCCCAATCGAGAGGGAGTTGTTGGTGGAGATGCCGGAGTGTTCGGTACGATGTGGAAGAAGAGATCGAGGCAAGGAGTACCGGAAGAAAGTGCTGACAGACCTCAACTATTTGATTTTCGGGGCCGACACCACCACTGAGGACGACGTCGTAGATCAGGAGGTCAATGATACATAATGATTCTTCCTTGTTTCCATGACCCAAAACTTCGTCACCGGCGGCGGGTTGCCGGGTGTTAGGGGCCGCACTTGTAATGCCACAAGCAACCTTGTCCATGGTCATTAGTTAAGCCTTTGGTTGGTTGCTTGTGTGCTAGGAATGTTTTGGTAATTTATGTAATTTATTTTATTTAACATTTAGTCCCCTCGACCAAGTGCATGTTTCTCGCAGCCTTGGTTATTTAAGTCTGATATGCTCTTTAGAGAGGGGTTCCTAGTCGGCATAGTTTGGACTACGGAACTAGTATAGGTAAGCACATGTACTTTTGCCTCCCTTACCGTCTTACCATCAATAAAAGAAGAGTTATTCAATCATCTGTGTCCCGTGAGATTTCTCCTTGATCTTTTCTTTCGATTATTCATTGTTCTTCGTGGTTGCCTAACATTTATATAATTGTGTTCTTGCTTACCGCTAGCACTAATTTAATATCGTGTGGGTTTCATTATTCCTTGCAAGGTACTCACTTGGCTGACTTGCTTGCTAGTAAGTGCTGCACAGTCCTCTTTGCACATAGCAAAGTTCGGGCCGTGACACCGGGTCAGGCTTTTTTTCATTCCAACCCGGGCCGGACCGTCTCGCCTCCTCGTCGTGCCAGCGGGCTAGACAAGGTCAAGTGGCCTACAGGCTATGGTCTGCGTCCCAACGGCGAATGGGGTCGTCGAATTGGGCTCGACGGAGCTCATATTCCAGAGGTCGGATATGATGAACAAGGTCCGAGTATTGTTTGATTTTAATGACCTTGAATTCTGTTCTTAGCCTATGGGTGGCGCTGCCGATCAGGGCGAGAACTACCCGTTGTCGCTGTGGATCAACGACAACCCAACCAGCACAATTGAAGTTGTTAAGGAGTCGGTGAACATGGGTCCGACGACTTCAGGACCCAGTACCACTTACCATCACATCTCGAAGCCGATTTAGTTTGATAACCACCCTAGTTCCAGTAGCTTATTGGAGAATCTGTGCGCCGTTCTCTAAGTACAATCTCAAAGCAATCACCACCACCATGCCCAGTAGTAGCAAGTACAGACGCAAAGCTTCTTCACCAGGGAGCTCAACTTCTCCGAGTACAACGGTTGGGTGCTGGATTAGTTGAGCTGTGGATGTGATCTACTCCGCCTTAGTGGTCTCTGTTGTGTAGGTGGTTTAATGGAAGAGGATGAGGGAACCCTCGAGGAGCATGGAAGGAACAAGAAGGGACGAAGTCGGCGAGTAGTGAACAACCTAAATCAGGCGTGTACAGTTGTAGGAACATGGGTGCCACGACGTCAGATTCCTTCATCCACTCTCTAGATAACCGCGTGTGCTGTTCACCCGCGCGAATATAACCGTGGTCCACCTACACCGTGGTAGAGGAAAGCAAATTTACCTTATTAATGGAAGAACCTTATTCCTGTGCTCCTTACTGCTAATGTTTTAAGTTCTTCCTCGGCCTTATATATTTTGATCGGGGGATATCTTCTAACCTGACTTTTTCCTTTTAGCACATTTTTTTTTTTTGCTGTTTTAAGTTTAACTATTAGGCATTCTTCCTTGACCTTATATATTTTGATCGGAGGATATCTTCTAACTTGACTTTTTCCTTTTAGTACATTGTTTTTTTTTTTGGTCTTGGCCTACCATTTTTTTATCATCTCTATACTAATGAATTTTGAGTGAGGGCGATGAGCCGTTGAGCTAGCTCTTACATTGCTTTGATAAAATTAAAAAAGAGTTTTAGAGAATTGCAGCCGAAACATCAATCCAATCTGTTTAAAAATTGAAAAAAAAAGAAGCTCCATTAATTGACACTCTGATTGTTTACAATGCCTATAACAACTCTAAGAAAAGATGTAGAAAACGATTCATCTTTACTTACCTGAGCCACCTTAACATGTATTTACAATAGTCATCAAGCTTATGAGAATGCCCAAATCTGGTTCAAACAATAATTTTTTCTTACCTAAGCCACCTTGTTCAGCTATTGAGGGTCTTGACTTTTAACCTCGAATGTGTCATCTGTAAAACCATAATTACATGCTCACAACATATGCCCATAACTTGACAACAATCACTAAAAGGGATCAAGGCTTACCTTCAGCAATCACTGGCATGGATTCCATCTCTACAACTGCACAACAACGATCACTAGAATATAGTCTTCTGTTGCTTACCAACCTTGCTTCTCAATGGACAGAACTAATGCAATAATCGTCGGTGGCAACAGGGACCAATTCATCTTATTTATATAGGTGACTTAACCCTCAAGAAGCTTCCCATTAAAGCATTCCTTGTCGGATTAGGTTTCCTAGTTAGATTCTTAATGTATTACATCTTGTAGTCTTTCTTGTAGACTAAGCAATGGATTACCAACCTTAATGAATTGATACATTGCTTCATTAAGCTACTAGTATTGATTTACAGTTTGTATCCATGTTAAACTAGGTTTGACATTTAGCTAATCGTCAATTACTTTATGATGATATGTGTTAAGTCCATATTTGATCTAACAATCTCCCCCTTGGACTCACACATATCATGCTCGATGATTTGCACCAGAGAACATCAAAACCTACTTAACTTACTGAAGTGCGCGCCAGATGACAAACTCAAATCGAAAATCCATTCCAACATGGTCAGATCACAGTTACTTATGCAGAGCAAGAAACAGTATACATTTTAACAAAAATGCAGAGTTTCAAAACCACAAACACAAGCTCCTGCAATCTACATATGTTCAACCAGAAGTGACATAATATATGTTAATGTGTATCAACAAGTAAACATATATTAGATCCTACTTTATATTTCTTAAACCAGAAACTCAAGCAAATTTACTGAACACTGATGGCTTAAAATTATTGCTTGAACCTTAACATCATGCTAAACATGATTTAAGCTATCTGATAGCAAGTACAATATTCAAAACAAGATGATAATTTCCAAAATAAAACAATAAAGCTGCAGCAAAATCATAACTGGAAATACCTCAAAAATTTATTGATAATAATAAAATCTGTCATTACAAACAAGTTGTGATAATAAACTGGAAATCCACAACTCAAGGAAATACAATAACTCAGAAACCTTAGAAATTTAAATTGCTCCAACTGGACTAACTCTCTACTGAACCTAAGCATCTAAATTAGCTAAAATTCCAATGCTTGCTGTATGCTTCTGGAATGCAGCCACTGACAAGGCCTTGGTGAAGGGGTCTGCTAGCTGTGAATTTGTGTCAATACTCAAAACAGCTATTTCACCATGCTTAACCCTTTCTCTAACATTGTAATACTTTAAATCAATGTGTTTAGAATTATTTGACCTTTTACTATTCTTGCAAAAGAAAACAGCTGCTTCATTATCACAATAAATCACAAGTGTGTTTGCCACAATGTGACTCAACACTTTGGTCTGCATGAGAAAATTCCTAATCCAAAGTCCTTCACACACAGTTTCATATACTGCAATAAATTTGGCTTGCATAGTAGAAGTTGAAACAAGAGTTTGCTTCATGGTTTTCCAAGAAATAGCACCTCCTGCAAGCATGAATACATATCCACAAGTCGACTTCTTGGAGTCTGGATAATTCCCTGTAAAATCCGAATCTGAAAACCCAACGAGTTTTAGATCCTCCACTTGCCTATAAACTAGCATATAACCCTTGGTTCTCTGCAAGTACCTCAACACTTTTTTCCCAGCTACCCAATGTTCATGGCCTGGATTAGACTGAAATCTTGACAAAATCCCTACTGCAAAAGACAAGTCTGGCCTAGTGCAGACTTGTGCATACATGAGACTTCCTACAAGTCTAGCATAAGGTTTTGACTCCATATTTTCTTTCTCAACATCACTTTTGGGACTCTGCTTCTTGGTCAGCTTATCTCCTTTGGACATGGGAACTTCTCCTGCTGCACACTTCTCCATACCAAATCTCTTCAAAACTTTGGTAATATAATTCTGTTGAGACAAACCAAGTAGTCTCTGTGCCCTATCCCTTTTAATCTCAATACCTAGTACATAAGATGCTTCTCCTAAGTCTTTCATGTCAAAATTCTTTGACAGAAAATTCTTAGTGTCTTTAAGCAGTTTAATGTTACTGCTAGCCAAAAGTATATCATCGACATAGAGTACTAGGAAAATAAAATTGTTCCCAACTGTCTTCAAATAAACACACTCATCAACAAGATTTTCTGTAAATCCAAAAGTAGAAATCACGGAATCAAATTTCTTGTACCACTGTCTAGAAGCTTGTTTTAGGCCATAAATTGATTTTCTTAACCTGCATACTAAGTTTTCACTTTCAGCTTGCACAAAACCTTATGGCTGCCTCATATAAATCACTTCATCTAGTTCACCATTCAAAAAAGCTGTCTTAACATCCATTTGGTGTAGCTCCATATCAAAATGAGCAACTAAAGCCATGATTATTCTAAACGAGTCTTTTGTAGAAACTGGAGAAAAAGTCTCAGTAAAATCAATGCCCTCCTTCTGTGTAAAATTTTTGGCAACTAATCTTGCTTTATGTCTCTCTACATTGCCATTTGCATCTCTTTTGGTTTTGAAAACCCATTTACAACCTATAGGCTTCTGGTTGGGGTCAGGTTCAACTAATTCCCAAACTGCATTTTGACTCATGGAATTAATTTCTGCTTCCATCGCTAGCTGTCATTGATGAGATTCACTACTTTCAATGGCCTGATTAAATGTAGTTGTCCTCTGCACAGTCCATTTCAATTTCTGGTTCTTGCAGATAAACAATGTAGTCACTCTCTTCCCCTCCATAAGTTGGTTTTCTTGCTTTCTGTGATCTTCTAGGCTGAGCTACTGGAGGATTTTGAGGTTCTTTATTAGGGATTTGTTCAGGTACTTGATCAGTTACTTGACCAGTTACGTGGCCAGTTACTTGACCAGGTACAGTTACTTGGTCAGTTACATGGTCAGTTACTCGACCAGGTACAGTTACTTGGTCAGTTACATGGTCAATTACTTGACCAGTTACTTGATCAGGGATAGGTACGTGATCAGTTACTCGACCAGTGACTTGATCAGTTACATCTTGTTCTAAAGGCAATACAACACTTATATTCTCAACCGACACAATTTCCTCAAAATCTGAGGTTAAATCCTCAAGGTTTGTATTGTGAACTTTTTCACTTAGAAACTTTACTTGATGTGTTTCAAAAATTCTAGGTGAATAATGAGCAGAATATAATTTATAGCCTTTAGATTTATCTGGATAACCTATAAAATAGCAACTAACAGTTTTGGGGTCAAGTTTATTCAAGCTTGGATTATAAATCCTAGCTTCTGCATGACATCCCCAAACATGGCAGTGATGAAGACTAGGTTTCCTGCCACACCAAAGCTCAAAAGCAGTATTTTCTATGGCTTTGCAAGGTGTCCTGTTGCAAATATAATTTGCAGTTTTTAAAGCCTCACCCCACAAAAATTTAGGCAAACCAGTTGTACACATCATGCATCTAACCATGTTCAAAAGAGTCCTATTCTTTCTCTCTGCAACACCATTCTGTTGTGGATTATAGGGTGTTGTGTATTGAGCTTTAATTCCATTGTCTTGCAAAAACAAGGCAAATAGACCCTTTTGTTGGCCGGATTCAGTGTACTTTCCATAGAATTCATCACCTCTATCTGATCTTACTGTTTTGATTTTCTTTTCTAGTTGATTTTCTACCTCAGACTTAAAGATTTGAAAGGCTTTCAATGCTTGTGCCTTTTCTGAAAGTAGATAAATATAACTGTATCTAGAAAAGTCATCAATGAATGTGATAAAATACACATTCCCACAGATAGTTTGATGCCTAAATGGTCCACATATATCAGTGTGTATGAGTTCTAATAAATTTTGGCTTCTATATGCAGTCTTCTTTCTAGTATTAGTTATTTTTCCCTTAAAGCATTCCACACAGTCTGTTAGATCAGAAAAATCAAGTTCATTTAGGATGTTGTTTTTCACCAAAATTTTCAGTCTCTCTTTTGAAACATGGCCGAGTCTTCTATGCCATAAAAATGCAGACTTTTCATTTAGTTTGGTTCTTTTAACACCTGTTAAAGTGCTAGTACTGTTTGTGTTATTTTCAACAAATAAAATTTCTTGTTGAGCCATTGAACAATTTAACGGTAAATAATCATTCATAATAACACCAGAACCAATTTGAACAGAATTTTTAGAAATAAAAATTCCGTTACTATCCATAACAAGTCTACGTACAACCAGATTTTACTAAAAGAGAAACTGAAACCAAATTCCTTCTCATGGAAGGTACATAAAAAACATTGTCCAGAACTAACAATTTTCCTAATCCTAAATCGAGCTTTAAGGTTCCAATAGCCTTGACTGCCACTCTCATGCCATTGCCTACACACAGGTTCACTTCATCACTTTTTGGGATTCTCCTCCTTATGAATCCCTGCAAAGAATTAGTAATATGAATAGGTGAGCCTGAATCTATCCACCAAGACTGTGGTTCAACATTTATAAGATTAATTTCTAAAGAAAAAACTGTATTAGAAAAAATCTTACCCTTTTTGGCTAACCAATTTTTATAGCCAGTGCAGTCATTTTTCATGTGTCCTACTCTTTTGCAAAAGTAGCACTTGAACCTAAATGGCCTGTTTTCCTTGGCCACTGCAGCTGTTGAACTCTTAGTTATGGCTTTGATAGGCTTGAGCTTATTATGGGGCTTTTTCCTTTTAGGCTTCTCAATGAGGTTAATGGCTGTAGCAGGTTCTTTTTCTTCCTTGATCCTAGATTCCTCATCCACACAGATGGATATAAGTTCATCTAGAGTCCAGTTTCCCTTTTGAGAGTTGTAACTGGTCCTAAGATGACTAAAACTGTTAGGCAAGGAATGTAGTGCATAATGCACTACTTGCTCATCCCTAACCCCCATCAAGAGTTCCCTGAGTTTGCCATTTATATTGATCATCTTCATAATATGCTCTCTAACTCCCCCTGAACCCATGTACTTCAAATCATGAAACTCCTTTGTTAGCCTAGCTGCTTCTGCTTTTTCACTTTCTTTAAACTTAGCACCTATGAGTTCTAGAAAATCTGATGCTAGCTCAGGCTCTTCTATACTTCCCTTGACAGTTTTAGACATGGAGGTACGAATGAGGTTCTTAGCCATTCTATTGGATCTATGCCACTTCTTGTAAAGGTCAGTATCTTTCTTGGTGCTCTTTTCATTCAACTCTTCAGGCTTATCCTCAGTAAAGCAACAGTCTATGTTCTCATGCATTCCCATATAGTTCTCTACAGAGTCTAGCCAAGCTCTATAGTTGGTTCCAGTTAACATCAAGACACTGTTCAAGTTCATGTAGGAGTTACCTAAGGAGCAAAACAAAATTCATGTGAGTTCTTAATTTGTAAAGAAAATTAACTTTAAGTTTTCTGTGTCTTATTAAGCTTTAAGCAACCAAAACAAGAACATACAGAAAACCTAAACAATCCACACTTGCATTCATGTCAGTCCATAACAAAAAATAATGTTAAGCAACACTTTTGAGCAGAAGCATAACATCCTGGAGTTCTTTATCAATATGCCATGTTCAATGAAAACAAGTTATCCAAAGAAATTTATCCACATCTTTAGACAGAAGAAAAATTTCGAAGTATCCGTATTTATTTTCATCAAGCATGCATATTGCTGTTTTGTATTCTAAAACCATACTTGACCACTTCTTTGGAAGATAAACCTGAAGCATAGTTTTAAAACACAAAACACAATTTCAGTTTTGTTACTCGATCAGGTACTTGATCAGTTACCTGACCAGTTACTTGATCAGTTACCTGACCAGTTACTTGGTCAGTTACCTGACCAGTTACTTAGTCAGTTACCTGATCAGTGTTTTCTGCCAACATCAATGAAGAATGCTTTGTGCACCATAATCACTTATGCCAACAGAAAACCACAAAACATATGAGCTCTTTTACTTTATATTCTATCCAGATTCATCCTTGTAAGAAAATTAAGCTCTTGTATCTGTCAACTTTAACAATGTGTAAACAATTTCTGGGAGATTCTTGTTCTTCATACAATTTTACACAATCACATATACAATACCATATCATCAATCAATTCAACATGCATATTCAAGCATAACCAAAATTGGTTCGATTCCAAGAAACCATAGAACAATCAAGAAATTGTAAATTTCATCCGGTCACCATCTACTCTAGCCTAACGCACACCGGGAATGCAACTAGGGTTCTTGAGCACAATCAAAAACTCAATTATCATGCTATGAATCGAAATCAATTTCACAGAAAAACCTGTTTTTGCTTTTTCCCCATTTTGCTGCTAAAAATCACAGCGGAAGCATGAATTTGATATCCAGATGCAGCAAAAAAAAAAAAAAAAAAAAAACCCTTGATTTAGTAACTTACCTTGGTCAGGTACCTTCAGTTACTTGGTCAGTTACCTGATCAGTTACTTGACCCGTAAAGCAAAAAACATTTTTTTATTTATTTATGTTTGTTTTGCAAAACCCTAAAACGATTTTCATGCCAAGCAAAAACTGAATTCATTTACCAACCTTAATGAATTGATACACTTCTTCATTAAGCTACTAGTTTGTATCCATGTTAAACTAGGTTTGACATTTAGCTAATCATCAATTACTTTATGATGATATGTGTTAAGTCCATATTTGATCTAACATCATCTTTCTATATCACGCTTAGGCATTTGAGTAAGCGAGATAGCGCACAAGTAGCTCTGACCGGAATAGTTGTGGAGGTAATATACGCAGTTCTCACTATCATCATAAGATGAAGTTAAGCAAAAAAAAAAAAAAAATAGTAGCGAACATTTATATATGTCTGGGCCATTGGCGGAAAGAACATTTGGGCCATCTCTGCCTTACTTTGCTGGACTCCACATCTTGGCCCAATCCACAAAATCACCGACGCGTGTCATTCGCAGGTGTCTTGCTGCCTACTCAACGCGTGTCAAAGCCCATTGCTGCACCGCTCTCTTTCTCTTTTCCATTTCACCCACAGGCACACAGTGGTTCAGTGCGAGTGAGTGTTTAGGCTATGGAGGAAGAATTCTCGGTCGACGATCCAGCTCAGCTTCTCGAAGCTGCTTCAGAGTTCGCAAACTATCCCGGTAAAACTATTTCCGATCGATCACTTCTCTATTTCAATTTCATCAACTTGTTTGAACTAACACCATTCTCTTCTTCTTCCAGGAGTTCAAACCGACGCTTCAGCCAAGGAATTTCTGGACCGCTTCCCTCTTCCTGTCATCCTCAAGTAACCTTCTTTGCTTTCGATTTCTTTATATTTCAATTTCGTCTGGTTTTCGGTTTCGATTTTTGTTCTCTGTGTTTGTGTATGGCGGAATTTGTGTGGTGATATGGTGCTTATGTTTGTGGAGTGATTATGTTTCTTGCTTGCAGTGCTTTACAGACGAAAGCCGATGTGCCTGGTTTAGAAAATACCTTGGTTGCTGTTTTGGAATGTATTTTCAAAACAAGATATGGTGCTTCTCTCATCCCACAGTATATGGTACGCCTGCATTTTGGAGCGAACTGCTTATGATTATTCAGCTTACTTTCTTGTGGAAAATGATGCCGGGGTTTTACTGAATTCGATTAAAATTCAACTACTACTTGTCTGTGAACATTGGAATTTAAGACTGTACCGTATTCCTTTGTATTTTTGCACTCGGAAGAGGTTTGATCTTCACTAATGAAGAAGAAACATTTGTATATAGAATGTCTTATGGGTTCTAGATTAGACGCTGAAGCATTTCTCTTTGCTTTTCCTTCAGCCTTTCATACAAGTTGGTCTGACGGCAGATTCTCAGAAAGTCAAATCTTTAGCTTGTAAAACGGTATGTATCATTATTCGTTATGCATCTTTGCTTTATGATGATATCTCTTTAAGTTCTGTATACTTTCCATTTGTTTCTTGGGTGTCTTGGCTAGGAATTAATGTAATATAGTGTATTTCAAGTAATTTAGTCTGACGTCTTAAATGGCACATTTAGGTTACTCGCCTTCTCGAAAGTGTGAATGGAGATGCTGTTTCTGCACATCTTATAATTGACAACAATATATATCCTCTATTGCTTGATTGCCTAGTCAATG
Source organism: Rosa rugosa (assembly GCF_958449725.1). NCBI lineage: Eukaryota > Viridiplantae > Streptophyta > Magnoliopsida > Rosales > Rosaceae > Rosa > Rosa rugosa. The sequence continues at coordinate 50,944,654 of NC_084821.1, read as the reverse complement.
GGTAAGTTTCAATATTGTTATTGTTTGATCAAAACTTGGTTTTTTTATTGTTTGATAAGAATCTATTTGGGTCAAATTGCTTCTACTGGTTCCTATCTTATTTTTGTAAGTTACTTCATGAATATATATTTATGACGATGTTTCTTTTTGATATGTAGAAATGAACAAGTTACAACTGTAGCAACTGAAGCAATAAAGAATATAGCTGGTAGTCCAGCAGGCATAGTATGATTATAGCATTTTTTGAGCTACTTATTAAATGTTCTTACATTGAGTATGGTCCGTGACAACCTATTGAAATCCTTCGCTGTCATGTGTAGGATATTGTTTTCCCAGCTAATACCAATGAAGCTACACATCTTGGAAAGTTAGCATCTGAATGCTCATCACTGGTAGGGTGATTGGTACTTTGTGAGTTTTACACATAATTAGAAATTTTATAACTTACCCCTCTTTTAGTAGACGAACTGTAAAAGTAGTTACAATTATGTTCTGTTTTTCCGGATTAATAAGAATTTGGGATATTTTCATTGTCTTAAATTCTTAGATAGCTGTATATTTGTCTCAATTACTTGAGTCAAAATTTGTTTCTACCCATTTAGGGTCTTTGTACAAACTTCCATGGTCTATTCTGATCTCAGTCATGTATTTTCTCTGTTCAACTTTTCCTTATCCTAAATCATATTAATGATTTTCAGGGACGGGTTCGAATTTTGGCTTTAATTGTGAAGCTATTCTCTGTCTCCCCCCATGTGGCATCAGTGGTTTCAAAGTCAAATCTACTTAGACTTTTCGAAGCAGAAATTAACTCCAATGATACCCTTGCAACCTTAACTGTTATGGAGCTTTTGTATGAGGTTGGTCATTGATTATCTACAATTCTTCCCCACCCCCCCCCCCCCCCCCCCCCCCCTCTCTCTCTCTCCCCGGAAATGCGGCACACACAATTCACATGCCTTTCTTTGAAGCTCTTTCTCTCTTAAGTTGCTCCTTTGGTGGTGCATTCCCTGCAAGCTTTGTATGTTTGTATGTAGAATTCAGCAGTCTGATATGAATAAAATTTGAATATACAGACATGAAGTAGAGAAGGTCCACAAAAATATTCTAGGACTCTAATATGATAGAAAAATGGCTCTTGCTTTTTATTGATTATTTCTGATTAAATGATATTTTGAAATACATAATTTTGTTTTAGAATTGATAAACAATTTCAAACTTCTGTGATCTTGTTTTTGTTTCGAGTCTCTTTTCCTTGATAGTTATCTTTGTGGGATTTAGATCTTGATTTTACATGTTATCAAATGATGAAGTTATCAGAGATCAAGCACGGTAGAGTTTTTTTGTCAACAAGCACCCTTCTGCAGCTGCTTAGTTCTATAATAAGGTATATAGTTGTGCCGAATATGCTCTTATTATCAATTTCATTTTATGTCATTTTAAGTTCTTAGAAACTATGATAGACACAATATTACAGCTCACTTGTATGCATTTTAGCAACCAGTCAATGGACTCAATTCTAAAATCAAGGGCGATGATGATTGGTGGAAGACTGCTGTCGAATGAGAATTACATTTTGTCTGATGAATCTAGTAAGATTTATATTCATTCTCTAGTGTTACAAATGCTTGGGGACTTTTAATTTGAAGAATTGCCATTTACATCATTTCCAGAGAAGTGATTTTCTCTTTGAAATACTATAAACTTTTGTATTCTCTTTAATATAAGATTCACTTAAGCTTTTTGCCTTTAGCATTATGACTCATTAAAAGCCTGTGTACATGTCCTAAGAGAACAATTCATTCTTACTTCACCCCCACACTTTTAAGGCACTTATAATACCATTTTCTGGCCCAGAGAGAAAGAAGCACAAATGCTCCATTAGTTGACACCCTTAAAGATGATGTAATGCTCTTTTGATAACTTCTGTTGGCCAGCTTGTTTGCTTGGTAATTTTCCACCTGAGTAAAGATGCTTGAAATTCACTAGTTGCAATTTCCCCCAACTGTCCGTAGTAGGTTGAAATAGCCACACTAACATAATCTTTTTAGCACACCTTATGCAACTTACCATACTGGATTGAATCTAATGCATTCTATATAGTTGCTTTATTTTTCTGCATGCAATTTATTCTCTTTGGAACATGTTGAGAAATATCAAATAAAGTATAATTTTATAGGCTAAATGTTAGAGATTTGTTATTTCTGGATAATGATATAATTTTTAATGTCTTAGGAAGAGTAGTAAGCGATTGCTTGATTTTGCAGGTGTGAAGACTGTGGTATTAGCCATAGATAGAATACTCAATTCATCAGAAACTCATGATGCAGATGAATGTGAATCTGCTCTTGAAGCTCTGGGTCAAATAGGGTCATGTAAGTATGCACTACTTGCTGTACTCTTGGAAATCAGATTCTATAGTGTGGAACAAATCTGTGTTCCTTAAGAACTCAATACTGATAGCTGTTATTTCTGGGTGCTCTTAGCAATGCAAGGAGCGCAATTGCTACTGTCAAGCTCACCACCAGCTGCAAGACATGTTATCTATTCTGCCTTTGATAGGCAGGGACATGGTAGACAACTGGTCAGTGCATCTACTCTTTTTACTGTATATATATATTACACACACACACACGTGTGTGTATAGATATATTTTTTTTCTCTCATCCTTTGGTTGCTTTTTTTAACTTCATCCTCCTCTCTCTCTCTCTCTCTCTCTCCCCTTTTCTGTTCCTTATCCTGTATTAATTTGCCAATTGATTCAGTTTGAAAGGTTCTGCCATGTGTGTGTGTGTGGCTGTCTGGCAATTACTAGTGAATTCAGCTTCAGCTAACCTTTTATTCTTGGATCCTTGATTGAAATACTCCCACAGTGATAACTAATTTAGCAACCTATTAGTCTTTATCATGAATGTATTTATGCATAAAAGTAGGGAGGAGAATAAGTAGTCGTTGAAATAAGGTATTGTTCATGGTTTACACTTCTCCAAAAAAGTAATACAAGGTTATGAACGCTCAAAGATAGCAAGTGAGGAATATGCTATATTATGATTCCTGTTAGCTGTTGACAATGAAATAGCTGCTTACTAGTTAAAATAAAAATGGGGGAGTGTCATAGTTAAAAGCTAAACGATTTGGATCATACCCAGTGTTTATGAGGGCCACATATGTCTCGTGTTTTATGAACTCTACAGTACTTGTGCCGTCCTTAGGTACAGACACATTCACATCTCATACAGAGCTATCTTTAATCTTTTGGAGCTCGATTTCATTCATCGATGTATCCACTATTCCGCTGACTTTTTTCTTTGCCAGAATAAGATGAATATTTGGATTGTAAAGAGGGGAATCTAAGATGTTTCCTAATAGTATACTGAGTACAGTTTTATCTTTTTTTATTTTATTTATTTTGTATTTTTTGTACTTTGTGCAATTATTGATGATGATCAGAGATAGTACCTGTTGTACTTTACCTTGTCTGACACTTCTTTGATGTTCTATTTTTATTTTTATGGCAAATACAGGCTGCCTTGCATGCCCTTGCAAACATCGCTGGAGAAACTCGATCTGAGAACAGCATAATACTGACTAGTGATGCAGAAGAAAGCCTACGACGCTTGATTTATGAAACCGCATCCAAGAGCTCAAAGTTGACACCATCAGTGAGCAGTTTTTTTGTCCTTTCTTACTGTTTTAACCATAAGCACTGTTTGATATTATTATTCCAGTCAAGAAGCCCCTGGCACTTGAGTGCAGGTGGCCTGTGCAAAAGTTGGTCTGTTTGATCGAGTCAAAAAGTGTTATCTATCAAATCACTTCAAGTTTATTATATTTTGATACTTGGGAGTTGTACTCAGTTCTCGATGCAATTGACAGGGTGTATTCCTCTCAGTTTTCCAACAGGATCCAGAGACTCGTTTGGCGGTGAGGTTTCTAAAATCATGAATTATGGGTCTTTTTGTTTTTGTTTTTTCTTTTTCTGTAGGAATGCATCAACTATTAAATTTTATGAACAGGGAATTAGTTTATCGACCCCAGTTAGGCCACCATTTTTATATAATGACTACTAAACAGATATTCTAATTGGAGCTATGTGGAAGTACCTTTCAATTATGTTATATAGATCATCTGAAACTATGATATTTACTTTTACTGGACTTTCCTTTATTTGTATTGCTTGTTATGCTAATCACTCTTCACAACACACTACCTCTTAAAATTGTGGAAAGAACAAGGATATGCTGATGCTTCATATGTGGCAATGTAGATAGAGAATGGAAATAGAGATGACATAAAAAAGTTCACCTTACTGAAAATATAAAGGTTTACCGTGTTTTGTTATTTATGGTGGATGTATTATTGCAGGGTTATAGAGTGCTGACTGGGTTGGCGGCTCGCCCATGGTGCCTCATGGAGATTTGCTCAAAGCAAGAGATAATAAATATAGTGACTGATGCCACTACTGAAACCACAAAACTAGGTCCTTCTCTTACATAGTCCCTTTTTTTTTTTTTTTGGCAGTTTCCCTTTCATAGACTTTAATACTTGTCGAGTTATCACCTTTGCCTGCAGATTGTGTGTATAGTTGCAATTCTTATAATGAAATAGTAATTACATGAAATTGGGTTTTCCTTGATAAGTTGAAGCGAATCAGCCCTAAAATAAGTGCCTTCCTCCGAAATTGCTATTAAACTGTGCTCCAGCTGATGGCACATTGACGCTGGTGTAATGTTGAATTATGAAAATAAAACCAATACCTATCTGGATGAGCTGAATTTATAATTTGTGGTCACTCCACGTCTGCACTAAATGTGCTCTCAAGAGTGAAATTGACAGGATACACACCCATTTCATGATCACAGCACCAGAATCTCTTTAATTTTTTCCTGTATGACAATGTAGATGTTCTTTTTTTTCTTCGTTTAATTTGAGTTGTATATTTCAAAATTTACCAGATCATATGTTTTCTGGTTCTCTTTTGGACTTAAATTACTGCTCCTCTCTTCTTTTCGATTTCAAAAGTCAACTGTGTGAAATAATTTTCTTCAAACTAATATTATAAACGAAACTTTTTGTTCAGGCATGGAAGCAAGATATAATTGTTGCAAGGCTATCCATACGGCTTTTAACATGTCAAGTAAGCTTTCAAGCGACCCAGCGCTTGGTGGGATTGCGGCAAAGGTCAGCTCTATACTAATTACTTTTCATTCCTTTTGCTTAAATAAGAGTGGGAAAAGTTTTCTGGATCCCTAACTAATTTAGTTCGGCCAGTCAGACCTAACGCATACAAGCTGCAGCATAAATCATGTTACAAATATATAATTTGATCCATGTATTCTAGTTAGGAGTCTTCTGTATATGTGGATTGGCTTATGTGGGTTAGAGTTGCTAAGCCATCAAAAGGAATTATAGCAGAACAGAAAACTAAAATTGCTAAAATAATTGGTCATTAAAAGCAAATAATTGTTCTTTCTTTATAACCTATATAAGAATCAGTCTTTCTAATCTTCTGTAAGCAACCAATCAATTGAATCGGTTTATGCTGCCTTGTGTATTTTCTCTTATTCCTCCCTTATTACATGCAGTTGCATGAAGCTGTGAGACTGGGTCCCTATCTTGCTAGAAAGCATCATGAAGCTCAACCTATAGTGGTGACAGCCGACAGATTCTAGATTAACATCAGCAACTTTGTGCAGCTTGCAGTTACTTTTAACACCTGTTGTATACAAAAGTTTGTTCAAACAGCTAGTCTGCAATGAAATGCGCTTTTAGATTTTACTTGAAATGCAATTGAATGGATTTTGAAAAAGAATGTGACAATTTAACTTTGGATTGCTTTTTTAGATATTATTCGGTTTAGACCTTGAAGGCAGCTGCAATGTTACCCTACAATTGGATTATCTGATTTTGACTCTGCTATCAGCAGATGTTCCTGTGTTTAAACTTCCAATGCATCTGTGACGGTGTGTAGTTGAAAATTTGCGTTCTGACTCATTCCTTTAAAGAACAAATTAGCTCTCATCTGCCGAGTTCATTTATGACCAGATATTCCTGGATTCAGTATTCCTCTAAGACGTGTTTTGTTTACAACAAATTTAGTTGGAAATAGACCGCGGCTATTGAATTGCCAACTCCTAAGGTTGAAGACAGTTGTGATCTATTTATCTCGTGTATTTGAATCAGTTGTCATTGCCATAGGTGGAGAGGCTCAAGATCTCATACTTTGCTGTGCAAAGGCTTCAATGCGTGATGTGATAAGTAACAGTGGTAGTCTCCAATCAATTTGATATGATTGATACGCAACTAAGCCCAGAAAACCCAAGATCCTTATGTTTACGTCAATCACCAGTTGACCCCTTGCTGCCATTTCGTGCTTCTTGTCATGTTGGTAAAACCGTAAAAGGCTGTGGACTTGGGTATTTCAATACAGTAGGCCAATGTGAAGCGTGACAAAAACAGGTTTATTGTCTGATAATAACAGTGTCAACTTGAGTCATTCAGTTGAGGCTACCTTTGCTGTACGGCTTTTTTTTGATTATGTATCCCAGCCTCAACCTCACGGTCATTATTATAAGGGGTGATAGTAGAGGTTACATTGAAATGTTGTTCAATACAATATATTGAATATAAGCGTCAAGGCGGCTCATCCTCTAAAGATTGTGATTAGAATTACAGTTTCTCAATCGACGAATCACAGAGTCATACGACCTAGTCAAGAGTGAACTAACCTCTTTTGCAACGATTCTTTCCGCTGCTAGGCAAGGCTCTCATGAGTCAATACGAGAGACAACTTTAAAACAATCCGATATTTCACAAAAAGTGAAAAAAAAAAAAAATCCTTTAGAGCAAACTCGAGTCTTTTTTTTCAATGCAAAATGATCAATGGCTAATCTATAAATATGACAAGGCGCTTTCATTTTGCCACTGCACATAACCAAATGGTAATATAAAATTCTTCTTTAAGCTTTTATCGAGTGATGTTTCGAATTTAGCTTGTTCAAAAAATCAATTCGTCCCATCATTTTACCCAAAACAGACAAAAGAGAAAAAGAAAAAGGGAATTCCACGTTATCCAACTCCATCGCAGGGACAGAAGAGGAATTCCATATCGCAGTGGATAAAATCACAGGAAGCAACAACACTCACAGTACAGAGCTCCAAATTTTTGAGAGGAAGAGACACTCATAGATGGCTCTTCATTGCCTATCTTCTTCCTGCTTGGCCCTTCCTTCCAAGTTCGGCAACCTTTCCCTCAATGGCCCTTCTACTTCTTCAGCTTCCACCCATTTCCCTTCTCTCTCTTTCTCCGCTAACCTCTCTCACGATTTCTTCTCCAAAGGTAAAATCAATGCTCTCAATTTCGCATTCATACAAAGTTTGAAACTTTCTCATATATTGGGTCTTCAAGTGTAAATTAAGCACATTTGGGTGGAGGGTTTCTCTGTTTCTGGTCTAAAGTTTTGGTTTTTTCTGACCAGTTGTTAATTCAGATTGGGATTTGATATGTGGGTTTTTCTATTTTCAGGGTATTTGTGTGTGAGCCCAAGTCAGAGGTCAGTTCGTCGCTCTGTGGTTTGTGAGGCAGCTCCAACCAAGAAGCCTGATTCTGCTGAAAAGAGAGCTCGCCAGGCTGAGAAAAGGCGCATTTACAACAAGTCCAGAAAGTCGGAAATCAAAACCAGGATGAAGAAGGTCATTTCTTATCATATTTACATTCTCTGTGAAGTAAATTTATTCGGATTTTTTTTTTTTTTTTTTGTGAATATGTGAAGATGCTATGACTTCTGAGTTTGATGAATTCTTATAAAATCACTACCATTTCATTAGATACTAACTTATCAGTTGCTTAGTGAGCTGTTTTCTTTTTTGTGTGTGTAACATTGGTGTGGTTGTGTGAGAAATGATGTTATATCGAGTCTATTGACCTTTTGATGTTCAGAGGATGCTTTGTAAAGTCACTTGGAGATTTACTACTGCAATGTGACACATACTCTATATTTAGGCTACTTCTTTGTTTTTTTGGAGATTACATTCTGGGCATTAGTATTAAGTTCTATGAGCTATTGCTGAGTTAGTATAGAAGAACAAAAAAAATGTGTGAATCAGGATGTAGGGTGCTGTCACTTTTATGATGAATGGTTTTGTATTAGATAAGAATAACTACACTTCATTCAAAGATCTTCTTGTACTCTTTTGTTCCTGTAAGTTGGTAATTGTTATTTGATGAGCCTCAAAAAATTGAGGAGAAAGAAGTTTCTGTTCATTCTTTTGTTTCAGACTCCTATACTAAGTGGTGGGTTTCACTCTGACACTGGCATATCGATATATTAGAGGATTATGTGTGCTACACAATAGTTGTCATGCATCAGTTAATATGCAGGAATGACCTTTGTGCTTTTCATCACTATAACCTTTCCTGATTCATGGCATGACTTGGCTTTTGGTGCTTTGATTAATTTCACTTTATCTGAGATATTGGCTCAATGGTTGTTGGTTGTTTGATCTATTCAGCCACTTGAAAGTGATATCTGTCTGTTACTATGCATGTTATTTTCTAGTCTTTTTTTGTGGTCAGATGTCTGCACGCTGAATTGTTCAAAATGTGTATATATGAATGTTGAGAGAGATCTCAACACATGGTTAGTAATAATTGTTAACAGTTCAGTTGGATAGGAATACTGATTTGTCATGTTTATTTAGTTGATGACCGTCGTGTTATATGCCTAGTTGCAAAATAATTTTGTATTTCCACATAATTGATGTGGATCTCTTTAGTGATGTTACTAGTGAGGAAATGAATATATTAGTATTGCAGGAGTTCATTTTTCTAAATTCATGATTCATGAACACCAATGATTTGTTTTCTTGACTACCTTTTCCAGGTTTTGGAAGCTTTAGACGTGCTCAAGAAGAAACCAGATGCTCAGGCTGAAGAAGTTCTTTCAATTGAGAAGCTTATCGGTGAGGCATACTCCATCATTGACAAAGCAGTGAAGGTTGGAACATTGCATAGGAATACTGGAGCACGCAGAAAGTCTCGATTGGCCAGAAGAAAGAAGGCTGTAGAGATCCAAAAAGGCTGGTATACCCCGGCTGATTCTGAAGTTACTGCCTGAGGGAACAAAACCCCTTTGTTGGGTCATATTCTTTTGTTTCCTTACTGTTAAATTTCTTTTGTAATGTATGCTATCTTTCCTTTCAATCTCTGTATCTTTCCATATATATTGTACAACTGTAGTCTTCGTTCTTTTGGTATTCAAAATGTTGATGAGCCAAATAGTGTCTATTGATTTTTGCTGCAAAAGCACATTTCGGATAGAAGGGAGATTAAAGAAGAAAAATGTAACAAGAGAGAGAAACAGCAAGGATTTCACTGAGTGGTTTACTTGATTAACAATTTTAGCTTAATGGCTTGTACATATAAGTGTATAACAGATGGATGTACTGCATTGCATTATTTTTATACTCACAAAGAAATCCATCACAGTAACAAGTAATAACATGCGTTCGACTTCGATCAAGTCTCTTATACATGTACTGCATTAAATTTTATTCAAACTTAGAAAATGACCAGAGCTACAATGAGGCTTTAGTTTTGGTTGGTTAGGTCTAAATCAACGCTTCACTAGGAGAAGAGGTTTGGTTCTTGATTCTGTCTTTCAGCATCTAGGTGTAGCAGCTAAGTTGCTGAAAAGCTCGATGGAACCAATTCTTCGCTGTAGTTGTTGACGCTGTAGCCGTAGTTTAATTTGCCAGTAGCTACCATAGACTTTACACTGCTATAGGTTCCATGGTTCACATGCCCATCAGATTCGTCATGAACTTCTGGAAGTGCTCGAAGGTAAGAAATAGCAGCTGCTTTTTTCTTGCGCCAGATGTAACAGTAACTCAGGCATATGCACCTACAAGGGCATGGTAGCAGGACGTAAAAAGGTAAAGGATTTTCAACACGGTAATTGATAATAAAAATGATATTTCTGAAAAAAGGAGAAAAAAGAAATGAACGATCTCTACAATTTTTCCCTTAAATTCTCTCTACATTCTTACTTCCTACCACCAAGTTTCAAGTTTATAATACTATTATGTTTTTTTTTTTCATTGTATAATGTATATTACAGGTAAAAATTTTAGATGTGAAAATATGAAAAGGTGTAGTGAGTAAATTGTAGGGGTGTTACTACCCTCACTCAAATAATTAACACTTGTATAAGTGATTTTGAAAAGAGGGAAATCATTACTGACCTAAAAAAATTCATTACTTAATGAAGGATTTTTTTTCCTAAATATCAGTTGGAAATCTGATTGGTCCGCCTAATCACCCCTAGTAAGTCGGTTCTGCTTGCTTTGTACGCAATTAGTTTCTATAAATTCATCCTCCCAAACCCTAGTCAGTAACATTAGTCTCTAAATTACACTCGCAGCAGTGTTCTCGTACGCTTAGGGCAAAAGCAATTCCTTTAGCAGCAAAAGAATTAGGTCTTTTCATTCATGGAGGGTGGTGGTATGCTTCTTCCAGGCCAACGGTTTTGCCCCATGGAAGATGAGCTACTCATGTTCTACCTTAAGCCTAAGGTGAACGGGATGGAAGTGCCCGGCAACGAAGACGTCATCTGCGAGATGGATCTTTATGGTGACCAAGATCCTTGGAAAATATGGGAAAGATTTGAAGCAAGAAGAGCCAACGACTTGAGGAGGAACAAAGATCTCTACTTCTTCACCCAAAAGAAGAAGAAGACTGCAAGAAGCTCACGTGCAAGCCGAACAGTTGGGAGTGGCGGTACCTGGAAAGGCCAAAACGCAGCCAAGGAGATATATCTTCTTGATCAGAATCAGCAGCCAACATCTACTCTTCTTGGTTTCAAGAAAACCTACACCTACAAGAACAAGGGCTCTGTGCATCATGGTTGCTGGATCATGTATGAGTTTGAACTTGATAAGTCACAACTCCTGCACAAGAAACAAGTAAACAAGAATGAATACGTTCTTTGTTTACTTAGGAAGAATGATGTACTACCGGAAAAGAAGAGAAAAAGGCAAGAAGAAGAGGAGATGCTTGAAGATTATGTCGAGGACAACGATGGAGATAACATCGATCCTGAATCGGTTATTGAGGAGCCTAGAGAGAAACGACAACGTCTTCTGCCATACACTGATATTGTGCCAGCACCATCATTGGAAGCTGAACAAGAACAATTCTTGGTAAGCGACCAACAATTCTTGCAGCCAGCACCATCATTAGAAGCTGAACAAGAAGCAGTACCCGCACCATTAGATGTTGAACCACTTTTCTTGCAAGTGGATGAGAATATGGGACTCCAACAATTCGAGGCTGATCAAGGAGCATCGCCCTTGGAGTTGGCTGAATTAGAAAAGTGGTTTGAAGCAGAATTTTATGCTGAAAATGTTGCCTCGCAAGTTGATGAGAATTCAGGACTGCAACAATTGGAATCTGAACCTCAACTAGGAGAAGAAAATCTGGAGAAGCAACTTGATGCACCATTATTTGCAGCTGATGGGATGATGAGTGACCTGCACTCTCACCCAGAAGAAAATCCGGTGCACCAAATGGGAGCTGAAGCCAATGTGGATGGAGAGAACTTGAGTGACGCTATGCTTGGTGAAAACTGGCCTATGTCTTTTTTGGAAGATCTAATGATTGATGAGCAGCCAAATACAATGGAAGTAGGACAGTGGAATGCTGCTTATTTTGCATTTTAGTTAACAGTTTTTCTCTTTTACATCGATATCTAAGAGAATCGATTCATGTATATTTCATGGGGTTAAGGCATTAAGTCCCCCCCATTGTATCTTCAACTAATAATATGGGTGTGAGGGCCAAACCCCCCAGCTAGACTGGGTTCCAGCCCTCGTTAAAAAAATTTCGGTCTCCTTCACATGAAAATACAATATCTGACCAAAACATAGGCTGAGGATAAAACACGATGTGAAATTTGAGAATTTAGACTTTTAGAGCTAGTGAACCATGGATTCATTACCACTGTTCTGCAGTGTAAAATAGAATACAGTGGTACTATCAATTTCATTTTAGATGTCATATATTGCTCATTAATTGAAGGCCGAATCGTGTTCCACAAATTTACTTGTTCTCATATCCATCATACAAATTACAGATGTCTTAAACATCTTTCAACAGAAATTGGAAACGCAAAGACATAAGAATGAAAGATTTTTGAGTAGCAAAGAGTAAATTGCGGCCAATTCTCCAGACTCCAGAGGAACCACATAGGATGCAGCTGAGTAACGTTAACTTGCAAGCACAAAATAGAGCATGTAACTGATATCTGCTTGAATGCATGCTCACATCAAGTATACTAGTACAGTCATTTACTCCCTGATATCTCCCTGTATTTAGAAAGAGAATATTACTGATAAGGCCTGATAGAAGATTCATTTAAAAGAAAATACTGCTACATTTTAGAGGCCATGTTGCATTACATGAAGATAAAGTCAAAATATTGATAAATAAAAATCTGTATCAAACTATCAATACTCTTTCATTAAACACCTATTTTGTTAGCCATCAATATCACTTTAAGAATTCAAAGGCCATGCAAAACCGTCTCTAAATTGCATACGCGAAAGTCGGGAGATCATTGTATTGAGCGTGAAACTGGAGGAACTGTGTGAAGAAGGAAAGAATCTGGTTACTGGTTAGAAATTGGAACTGGAGGAACTTTGTGAAGAAAGGAAGAATCTGGTCAGAATTGCCTGTAGTGTAATTAAGCTGCTGCACTGGCACCAAGCCTCAGGACCAAGTCTACGATTGCTAGACCATTCTTATTGGATCCTATTCTAGTCTGTGTTTTGGTTTTCGTCCCGACTACAGCAGTAGGAGGAGCACCTTCTGCAGCCTTTCCTTTGGCCGCTGCCTTTGCATCACTAACTGCTATGTTTTCACTCTCTTTCAAGTTCATAATAGGATTTTTAAAATGTGAGAGATAGTTTGAAGAAAATTGGCAAGGAATGTATTACATTTATATATAGGGTATGGAGAAGAGAATACAGTTAATAGCTTAGTTTAATCATAACATATGTATGTAGAGGAAGTGAGGAACAAGAGTTGTTGCGAAATGCTTACATTCTCCACTTTGGGAAAAATCATGAACCAAATATGTATGAAGGGTAAATATGATGTAATACACCATGCTTGTCTTATGTATAGATGCGGCACTTACTATGTTAGTACATTGGCTTCATTGACAAAAGCCACCACATGAGTTATGTAACCAGATAGTTAACCAAACCTAGTCGTAGACTCGTAGTGGTGGTACTAGCTACTTGTCACAGGACGTTCCTTTACCTTGGACTTTTAGAGTCATAAATCCATCCCAGTTAACAAGAGGATCAGGTTCATGATCACCACATAACTCATTCGTTATGGTACTCCACATACAGGTTTAATTCGATCGATCATATTGCAGACATGAAATTGGCAACTCTAATAGTCGATCGAAGTGTTCCAAGCCAAGCTAATACGATGAGGTCAAGATATCTTGGTCTGCGAAACCGTGGAGAACTCACCCATTAGTCCATTACAAAAGTAGATTATAAATCGTAGCGTGCTTACTTTGACTTTAATACTCCACTTAGTTACAATTAAGTCCACGCTATGGGACTCTACATAAAAAGCCAACACAATGATTTGGACGGAAACATTGCATTCCACGTTGATTAGTGTGGAAACGTGAAGAGTCTAGATAATGAAAGACCGCTAGCTTCCTTCCAATCTATGCAAATATTATACTTCCTTTTGAGTATGTCAAGTTCAAATCTTTGCAAATAATATTTGCTCTTTGTAAATCAACTTAACAATTGATGAAGATCGTATATTTAGAGGGGAGAAAAATAGTAAGTGCTTATCATACATGGAAACTAATATTGTGGGCCGGATTGCATGATTAGTGGTAGTTTATTTACGAGTTACGACATAGAATTCCTACATTATCAGTTATGGGTAAAGGGTTTTATACAAAAGACCATTTTCTGATATAGGCTTCCAAATGACTATAATGCAAGCCACACTGTTTCAACAATATGTGCACATATTGTAAATTTTTCCTATATATAATATATTTTTGACATATTGTTCATCTTTTCCAATGGAGCGATCGAGGTTACTATATATGCTAGATTGCTAGTGAAACATGCAGTAGCAATCGGATGAAACAGGAACGGTGGACATAAATTACAATCCCATATACAGTTAGAATTATTTATTTGAACTGAAAACATAGAAACTAAGATAGAATCTAATGAGTGTCAATTTACGGCGCACATTGTGAGCCGTAAAAATACCATTTTTGGTGTAGTGCAAAAGTGTAATCTCTGTCTAAATCCCACAAAAGTAGCAAAAGATCGATACCTCTTATTTTTCTGGCTTTCAGCATCTGATTTTCTGCAGAAGATGAGTCTTGCAGGTATAACTCTTCTCTGTTTCTTTTTTGTAGTTGTAGTCGTCACAGTACCCTGCATGTATAATCTCTGATCCTTTCCAACTTAAATATTTCGTTCTTAAATTATGAGCGTGCGTACAATTGGATGGTCTTTTCTATGTACGTACCAGCTTCTATGAGAAGGACTTGTGTAGTTCGTCACTTTTGACAAAACTTGGTTGTAGACTTGTAGTTTTTTCATAGATTAGTTTGGATTTTGGAATAAAGATCTCCAAAGCAAAAATAAGTCAATGAATAAACTACAACCAAGTTTTGTGACAAAATAAGCATTCCTTCTCATGTTACATGGAAAACATTATTCAACTGTACACATGCTTGTGTATTAATTCTAGAACAAAAGATATGTACATTATAAAGGATTAGAGATTACCTGGAGCAGCTCAGCTGCTATTTAAGAAATAAGAATTTCATTTCGATGCAAATTCTCTAATCCTCACAAATTCTATGTAGCAAGATGCATTAGATTTGTATCGTAGGGGATACCTTTTTATTTAGAGGTATCATCACAGACCCCTTCTCATAGAGCCATAGAGGAGACTATATTCAATGATGACTAATCCTCTATTGAGATAAATAGTGTATCATTTACTTGTTTGACAATTAAACAAATAGATAAATGAGTTTCCTAACAACATAAAGAACGGATAATTATAAAATGTTGTAACTAGATTAGTAATATTCAGAACATCAATGTGCACTTGCGTCAATTCTTATTGATAGCTGGATAACATTAAGTGCACTTTTTGATATTGAAAAAAGAAAAAAATTGATCGATTATAAATATCAAGAGTTGAGATCACTTAATAGGTGCTTGGTTACTTGTATTGCCGGTGCATAGAATTTTTTTTGTAGTATTCATCAAAATTTCTTATTATTTCATCGATCTCTAAAGTCATCTTAATTGATAACTAATTAACGATATCTTATGTAAATGACGTCGAGTCCACAAGTAGATCGAAATACCTTACATGCATGCCTGACAAGCAGAAGTTGACAACCAGATTCACCATTATGACATTGACGATCGATCCTCGACTGACTCTCCTTATAGGTACATTTTTGGCACTGAGCTATGAGTCCACAAGTATTTGACATTGATTTTCAATGAAGAAAACATGCATGTACAGTTTACTGATTTACAAGTACCTTTGACCCCAATCCTATAACAAACTAATTCAGCAACACTTATAAAAATCACTGACATAGAACAACAATTTTGCATGCCTGCGTTCTTCGCCTGTGGTCTAAATCCCACACGACTTCTGGCTTGCAGAAAATGAGCTTGATCTAGTTCTAGTCTATCGGACCTCTACCTTAGACTTAATTTGCTCATAGACTCCCTCGATCATTAACAAGAGGATCAGGCAATACATATATGATCATCACCACGTTCATAGGGTTTATGGTTTAGGGTTTAGCGCTCAAAAATGGTACGTATGAACTCCATTGTTTAGGGTTTGAGAGGACTTTCTGGAAATTCGGGAAGATGTATGACGATCCCCTTGGGCCAGGAACTTCTATACATGCATATATAGGTCAGTGCACAAGAGGTTTGACATATGATTATTAAAGTACCAACGGAAAGAGTCGATCAGTTGACCACTATAGTATCTAATTAAAACTTTCCTTGTATCAGATTTCCTCTAATAATCCTATTTCACCACACTGGAGCAGATAGTTCCTGGGGCAATATGTATGAAATTAGCGGGGCGTATTTTCAGAGTCGTCGGAATTAGGGCAAAGTAGTTCCAAGTTTATCGTTCAACATCAAAATACAAAAAGTGATTGTGTTATGAGATCTTCATATGTCAAGCAAGCACATTGAGCTGCCGTGATATGTCTTGGTCTGCACTCAACAACCAAAAGCCCACCACCCATCCTATTACAAAAGAAGGGCATGTCTGTGAGAAATATTTAGTGGCGTGCTTAAGGTGACTTCACCGAAGTCAACAAATCAAGATTCACCACAACTCACTTGATGAATTAATTAATTCTTTTCCGATGTGGGATTATAGCGAAAAATTAAAAAGATAGAGGAGACTTTGTTCGAAACTAATCAGACGATTTTCAGCTAGCTTGCTAGCTTGCTATCCTTAGCTGTATAAATACATAGTTAGAGACCGAGTCCTCTTCCAGGAAGATTCTAGAAGTCATTGCCCCAGGCCCCAGAGGTTTGACATTGATTTATTAAAGTAAAAACAGTAATGAGCTGACTTAATCACCTTTAATTATTTCTTAATTAACTGACTTAATTGTCACCTTTGACCTAAACCACTATGATTTTTTAAGCTACATATGGTTGTTAGTACGAGATATTTATCATAAAATCCTGGTTAAAATATTACGAAGGTCAGACCAGACCCCGCGTGTAACCAAAAACAGAGAGAAAAACTCAAGGGACTTGTGTTATACTAATGTGAACTTGAAGCATTATAATATGAATTTCAGATTCCTTTAACTCTGTTTCATACTAATAAATATGCTTTTTGAGTATTTTTCTTGCATGAATTTTCTAAATTTTTAAATACGCAGCATGAGCGATTGAACATAAATCAATTAGCTGAACTTAAAAGCAGATTCAAAATTAAATCAATAGAAGTACTAAAAAAAGTGATTGTATGATGAGATTGATATTCCATGTCAAGCTAGCACATTGAGCTTTTGTGAGCAGTGTTTGAAATAACTCGCCTCTAGGGGCGTGTGAGACGTAAGTATGCGAAGCTCATGAGAGGAGACTTTACTAGAAACATGGGAAGAGACTGACGATCCTCACTGCTAGTTTGAGTCCTCCTCCCAGAAGTAAGGTTCTGTAAGTCCATGCCCAAGTGGTTTGACATTGATTATTAAAGCACAAAGCAATACGTTAACTACCTTAATTGTCTTTATTTTTTTGTCTTAACTGACTTAATTGTCACCTTTGACCTAAACCACACCTTGATTAATATTATCAATTTCATTTGACAGTGGTACTATCAATTTCATTTTAGATGTCATTGCTCATTAATTGACAGCCGAATCGTGTTCCACAAATTTACTTGTTCTCAGTATCCATCATACAAATTACAGATGGCTTAAAAATCTTTCAACAGAAATTGGAAACGCAAAGACATAAGAATTAATGAAAGATTTTCGAGTAGCAAAGACAAAACTCCGGCCAGTTCTCCAGACTCCGTAAAGGAACCACATAGGATGCAGCTGAGTAACTTTAACTTGCAAGCACAAAATAGAGCATGTAACTGATATCTACTTGAATGATCACATCAAGTATACTAGTACAGTCATTTACTCCCTGATCTCCCTGTATTTAGAAAGAGAATATTACTGATAAGGCCTGGTAGAAGATTCATATTAAAAGCAAATACTGCTACATTTCAGATCGAGGCCATGTTGCATTACATGAAGATACAGTCAAATATTGATAAATAAAAATCTGTATCAATACTCTTTCATTAAACACCTATTTTGTTAGCCATCAATATCACTTTAAGAATTCAAAGGCCATACAAAACCGTCTCTAATTTGCATACGTGAAAGTCGGGAGATCATTATATTGAGCGTGGAACTGGAGGAACTGTGTGAAGAAGGAAAGAATCTGGTTAGAAAGTGGAACTGGAGGAACTTTGTGAAGAAAGGAAGAATCTGGTCAGAATTGCCTGTAGTAGAATTAAGTTGCTGCACTGGCCGGCACCAAGCCTCAGGACCAAGTCTACGATTGCTAGACCTTTCTTATTGGATCCTCTTCTAGTCTTTGTTTTGGTTTTCATCGCGACTACAGCAGTACGTAGGAGGAGCACCTTCTGCAGCCTTTCCTTTGGCCGCTGCCTTTGCATCAGTAACTGCTATGTTTTCACTCTCTTTCAAGTCCATAATAGGATGTTTTAAAATGTGAGAGATAGTTTGAAGAACATTGGCAAGGAATGTATTACATTTATAGGGTATGGAGAACAGAATACAGTTAATAGGTTAGTTTAATCCCATATATAGTGATGAGATATACATCATAACATATGTATGTAGAGGAACAAGAGTTGTTGCAAAACACTCACTTTCTCCACTTTGGAAAAAATCATGAACCAAATACGAATGAATTGAAGAGTAAATATGATGTAATACACCATGCTTGTCTTATGTATAGAATCGCACTTACTATGTTAGTACATTGGCTTCATTGACAAAAGCCACCACATTGGTTATAGTTAACCAAACCTAGTCGTAGTCGTCTCGTAGACTCGTAGTAGTGGTACTAGCTACTTGTCACAGGCAATACATATATGATCATCACCACGTTCATAGGGTTTACGGTTTAGGGTTTAGAGCTCAAAAAGGGTACGCATGAACTTCATTGTTTAGGGTTTGAGAGGGCTTTCTGGGGAGGATGACGATCACCTTCGGCCAGGAAGGTATATTGTAAGTCCTTAAAAGGAACTAACGTACTAATTCATTCTTTTTCAATGTGGGATTACAGCCAAAAATTAAAAAATTAAAAAGATAGAGGAGACTTTGTTCGAAACTAACTAATCAGACGATTCTCAGATAGCTAGCTATCCTCAACTGTGTGAATACATAGTTAGAGACTGAGTCCTCTTCCAGGAAGATTCTACAAGTCATTGCCCCAGGACCTAGAGGTTTGAGATTGATTTATTAAAGTAAAAACAGTAATGAGCTGACTTACTGGCCTTTAATTATGTCTTAATTAACTGACTTAATTGCCACCTTTGACCTAAACCACTGATTTTTTAAGCTGCATATGGTTAGTACGAGAAATATATCATAAAATCCTGGTTAAAATATTATGAAGGTCAGACCAGACCCCGCGTGTAACCAAAAACTGAGAAAAACTCAAGGGTCTAGTATATAATACTAATCTGAACTCGAAGCATTACAATATATTTCAGATTCTTTTAACTCTTTTTCTTACTAATTAATAAATATGCTTTTTGAGTATTTTTCTTGCATGAGTTTTCTAAATTTTTAAATATGTAACATGAGCGATTGAACATAAATCAATTAGCTAAACTTAAAAGCAAATTCAAAATTAAATCAATAGAAGTACCAAAAAAGTGATTGTATGACGAGATTGAGATTCCATGTCAAGCTAGCACATTGAGCTTTTTTTGTGAGCAGTATTTGAAATAACTCGCCTTTAGGTGCGTGTGAGATGTAAGTATGCGAGCCTCTTGAGAGGGGACTTAATTAGAAACATGGGAAGAAACTGACGATTCTCACTGCTAGTTTGAGTCCTCTTCCCAGAAGTTTCTGTAAGTCCATGCCCAAGTGGTTTGACACTGATTATTAAAGCACAAAGCAATACGTTAACTACCTTAATTGCCTTTATTTTTTTGTCTTAACTGACTTAATTGTCACCTTTGAGCCTTTGACCTAAACCACCCTGATTAATATATTATTTTTCAGTGATGAGGGTCAGACTAAACCCCGTCTAGAAAAATTCAAAGGTCTTATAAATATATATTTATCTGAACTTGAAACATTAGCCTTGGACTTGGATAACTAATTACGCCAGCATAGCATAAACACAAGAAAGAAGTCAAAGAACCTAACCAATCCAAAGAGAAAAGGCCCAACAAACAAAGACAAGAACCATGAAAAAAAAAAAAATTATATATATATATATATATATATATATATATATATATACAATATAAAATTTAAAAAAATTAACTTTCATACAAATGACATAAACCCTGAAGAAAAATAAAATAAGTATTGGACTGATTTTGAGAGCTGAAATGAGGAACATATAGGCAATAGTTTGAGTTCTCCATTATAAGCTTCTCTAAGGACATTCAACTTCAACAAGCATTTAGATATTCGACTTCTCAAATGACTTTTAACTTTAACACGCCATTTAGGTTTATTTGTCCCTTATAATTAATTTAAGCAAGAAAATTTTCAGATTTTTAAGACTAAGAATGCGTTTTTGTTTTTTGCTTTCATGCTTAGGTTGTAAATTAGCTGAAAGTCATGATTACTAAGAAACATATCATGTCCGGATACGTCTTTTTATAATTTCCTTCACATTTATAAATGAGCTGAAATTCATGCACGATCACGACGTAACACATCGTACATCCAAACCTAAAAAAAGAGGCTCATGCATTCCAACTGCATCATCACAGGCGGACCTTTTCTTTGGCGGTGGGTATATAACATAAAACATAAAAACACTGGGATGCATTTAGCAGAAAGCTAGTGTTGGAGGACACGTGCTGTGATCCAAATGAAGGTGAGAGGAAGACCGTCGGATCTGTGGAGCTGACCGTTTCAAAAGGAAAAAAGAGGGACAGAGGATTTTCAAGGACACAGTGACACAATTACAGCGATCCTTATCACGCGGCGAGGAGCCGGGCCATGCCGACAATCCTATTCGCTAAGCCCATAAAAGTTTAACAAATTAAAAATAAGAATTAATTAAATGCCGCCACGGAGTGGTGTTCCGTCTTCTCAACAAAAGTAGCAAGGCGACAACAGCGCCCTCATAACTGCCGTTAGATGGCGCCGCCCTTCGGTCCAAGTCACGCCGCGTGGCGACAAGGAGACGCGCCAGCTTGGAACGCCGCGCATTTATCCACGTGGGACCCCGACGACCCAGGGAGGGGAGTTTGAATCGGGTGTGAGTGAGTGAGTGAATGATGATACTCTAATAGTGGGGGGCGTCGGGGAGTGCATCCGGTCAAAGGCCTTGTTGACCGAGCCGAATATGGGGAAACTTTGAACTTTCTTTCTGTGTGTTGGCATATTGGGCGCATGGGCACGTGTGGCGCGTGAGTTTTACGCTCCTTCCCGTGCTGTGGCTTGCCATATCGACGTTTCTGATGCTGAGGCTTCACGAAACAGATGCTGCGCTGCGGTGTGAGAGAGAGATATTCTAGATAATCTCGTCATTCTAACGAATTTCTTTTTTTCATAATATTTTGTAAACTTAAATTTATTTCTTTTTACCAAAGTATTCCTAGGTTCTTATTTTTGTTCATTTCAATTTTCTATGGGAAGGCGATAATATATGATCTTAGAACATAAATCATTACACATCATCTAGATTCTAGTTATCATAATTAAAACAAAATATATACAGTACAGATAGTTAAAATTTTACAAATAAAAAATTTTGACCTCAATTTATTGTCGATTTATTCATTGAAAACTCTTGAAGTATAAGCTCATGAGGTTTTTTTTTTTTTTTTTTTTTTGTAGTCCCACCATTATTGAAGTCCTTTCGTTTGTGTTTAGCACCTGGAAGACAACAACGAAGTTTACCTACATTAAGTCGGGCCAGATGATCAATCAATCGCTTCAACCCAAAATGCATGCATGTCTAGATCTGGCAAAAAAATGTCTTCTTGTGAGCCTTTTAGAGAATTAGCTTGAAACCAGAAACCTTTTGACGTTTTCCAAACTAGTATCAATCTTTCCCGTTTATACTTTCCATCTAGGGGATGATTAAAGTTGTTAACATGCGAAGCAATCCTACGATCAAATCCGATTATGCCACATAAGGAGCTAGAAGATAGGCCAACGGCCACCAGGGCTTCAGCTCGAAAAAAATTTATGAGGGAGGCTTGTGAATGTGCATTTTGCGAATATGATTTTTCAACCTTCCACTTATATTTTTTATTTATTAAAAAATTGCAAGCATTGTTATATGAACGAACTGGGAGTATTGATATATTGAAACTAGTGTCATATTTTGCCGAAAATCCTAATAAAAGAGCCATCACACTCTTGGTTGTCACTGTACATTTAATAATAATATATGCTGATTTGATGCTCTCTTTGATTGGTTTTTTTTTTTTTTTAAGAAAGGACGACAAACTATATTAATTGAAACTGAAGAGCGATGCATAAAACATCAAAAGAAAACAAGAAAACATAAAGAGATGCACAAACGCATCTCAATAAAGAAAAAATAATAAATCATAACTAGATGCACAAACGCATCGAGAAGGAAAGGTAACCAGGTAACCATGTGACTTGATGCCGACTGGCATCACTGCACTGCATATGTCACTCGAGCAGTGTAAATGTAATAGTAACCGTAACTGTAACCAGTGATACGAACACCTAAGGGAGGTGATTCGCTCACTCGGAGTTTGAAAGTAACCGAGGGTGTCAAAAACTCGAAAATTAGCAAACGAACTCCCAAGAACCAGAACCAATACCAGATCAAAATGAGCAGTTGTCTCAGATTCAAGATCCGGAATTGAGGACGACCTGGGTCCCAAATACGGATCCAAATCCGACCCGCTTCCAAAATCAAGTCTGCCAAAACAAACATGATCAAGGTCCAGGCCTAATTGAAAAAGCCCATTAACCAAGATCCAGCCCATATGAAAACGCTCTGGGCACTCGAGCGGCTGCGCACCCATCCTGAGACACACCACCGCGCCGCCGAGTCGCACTGCCGACAGACCGCCACACCGCCAAGGCAGATTGCCGCGCCGTCGGCATAACATGGGGGAGACTAGACCGGAGATGATCTGAATGTTTAGACTCCAACCAACGTCGGAATAACGCGACGTCAACCCCCCTCGAATTCGGCCTTTGCTCCGATCGAGAATCCCAGCGGTAAATCCTCCAACCACCAATCACTAATCGACGCAGGAAAGGATTCAGATGCATTACAACCATCCACCGCCGAAGCCCTGCAGCAGCACCCAGAAGCCATCTCCTCCCAAAACTGATAGACTCGGGATCCCAAGTATGGTTTGGATCCACCAGATCATGGCGTAGCCCTTCACCACCATCCTTGAAACAGAGTGCAGCACGAGCAAAGCCCGAAGGGGTTGAATCCCATCGGCAAAAAGACGAGACTAGGATGCAGCAACCCGAAGGTTGAAGAGGGGAGATTCTCGAGTCCAAAAGACTTGACAGCCAAGGACCACGACCATCGCCGCAATCCAAGAAAATCGAACGGCAATATCCTAGGGTTAGCCGCCGCAAAGAGGAGAGAGCGAGAGCTCTCATTTTTTTGTTTCTCTATTTGCTTGTTATATGTTATAAACTCTTTTCCACATAAAAAGCAAAATAATCATTTCAAAAAAAAAAGGCTAAATAATTATTATTTCTTGAAACAAAATCTACTTTTTTTTTTTGAATCAAATGACGATTTCTCATTATAGTCTCAAGCTAGAGTAGTACATTACATACCTTTCCACTGCCTTGAATACAGAGGGCAAATAAGAAAACGTGGTATATATATCTAGTACCACTCATTAACGAACTCCCATGCTCACTTATTACAAGCAAGCCTATCAACTATGAAACTAGAAGCATAGCAAATAGGCAAAGCCCCAAACAAAGAAAAGACTCTAAATTATCTCCTTGCCCTTGATGCTAGGGCTAGGAGGTTTTGTCAAGAAGACCAAACTTGCCTCTTGTGCATCAGCTATCTTCTTGGATTTAGGTGGCTTCTTGTTCTTCGATCCAAGAGGTCGACCTTTCTTCTTCTTTGGTTCAGTGTTGGTATTTTCTAACTCAGCCTTAGACACAAGGATGCTGCCTGGAGCTTCTATCAGTCCCAATGATCAAGCAGTGAACTTGGAGGTGAATTCTGGCATTCGAAGCTTCTTTGCAGGCGCTTCAGTAAGTTGGGAACAAGCAAACAACTCCGGTAAGATGACCTTCAGTTTTTTTGGAGACTGAAAATCAGAGGGTTGTCGTTCTCTTTTAGCTGGAACAACATCAATGACGGGGACCACAGCCAGCGATGCCTCCTTACTAGACGAAGACCTATCATCTGAACTCCTCAAAATAATAGGCTTTCGGGTTCCATGCTCAGTGGGATGAAAGAGAGAACGAGCAACAGAAGGCAGTATAGGAGTCTGAAGTCCATGAAATTTGAACAAACCATTCTCAAACTGACTTTGGACGAAACCAAATGACGGGCTCTTAATCTCCAATCGTCTGGGTGTCAACATCTCCGTATTGAGAGATTTTCCATTGGTAGCTGCTGGGCACACGCCATTTCCATGATAAATCAAGTCACAGTAGTTGCACTTACCCATCAAATTTTCGAAGAAGAAAGAGATTTCTTCCTCAACTCCCGGCGCAAGCCTTACCATTTTCTTCAGAAAGAAGGGTTTCGAGAGGTCATGAGAAACCCTAACCCGGATCTTTCCTGTGTTGTCAAAAAGCTTGTCATCTAATTCGATGACCTTCCCAGCAATGGCAGCAATAGCCCTAATGGTATCCTTATCCTCAAAGAGAGGAGGCACATCAGTAATCCGAACCCAAAAGAACAAAGCATTTAGCGGGACTGATTGGGGTGGAGCAATCCCGTCATATTCCTGCATCACGATCGGTGCTTGGTTGAACTGCCAAGGACCGCCGCGTAAAACCTTGTTACGGTCTCGTTGCAGATCAAAGGCCAACACAAAACGATTCTCCCCCCGCTCTTGAATCTTGAAATCCTTTCAAGGACCCAAACCCGACGGAGGAAACGCCGGAGGTCCTGCAACGGCGCAGGTTTTGCAGCAAGCGGTCTGGCCAGCAAGTAGGATTGCATGCCTCGACGCGTGGCCGTATTGGTTGATCGAGAGAGGTCCACGACCTCGTTGGTTGCTAGGGCGAGCGAGGCTGCGAAGGAGGCAGTGACGTCGTCCATGGTTGGTGGGGCAGTATTGCGTTGAGTTTGGGCAGAAGCCTTGGTCCGACGCTTAGGGTTTCTGGCGTCCATGCGGCGCTTAGGGTTTTGCAAGGGAAGGTAGTTTCGTTTATTTTCTGTTGCTTCGGTTTTTAAACAAAATCTACTTTATCTCAAAGGAAAAAAAAAATTTGATATAGACAATGAGTTATACGTTATACATTTATACATAATCTGGGCAGAACAGAAAGCAAGATTTGTTATTAATTAATTACGTTGATTTTTGGATTGGTGACAACAAATTACTTGTCTCAATCATCTTATAGAATGCGCACCGATTGTGACTTGTGGGGAAATGAATGCTATCATCCATTAAATTTCATCTGTTTCCTTTTCTGATGCATGTCAAAGCAATACAGCACTCACAGGAAAAACTGAAAAAGATGCATATTCGAGTCGTTGGAAAGTAACCCGACAATCGTTTCCATCTCATCCATTAGCACACCTTGATTCTAGTCAATAATTTACCCGGCCCTATGTAACAATACCCATTTCTTGCAGGTAAAAGTAAATGTCAAAGCAAATTACTTACATCTTTGCAGTAAACTGAATTCCAAACCAAATTTAACCCTACCAATGAAGTAAACAGAATGAATAGGACGTTACATAATCAAAGGATATGGACTCTAATGCAAGAGATGTATGATAAGAAGAATCATAAATGATAAAAGAATAAACATAAATCCATCTTCTTCTTCTTCTTTACATTAGGGCATCTTCAATTATCGAAAGTCATTTGTGGTGCTAAAATTATTCTTGTCTCCCATGTAGTAGTACTAAAGACTGTAGGTGTATGTCTTTTTATTTCATAACGCGATCAATAAATAAAAATATACAAATGCTGAAACCGCAAATTAAAAACTATAAATCAAGTCCTCCTATCCACAACAGTCGTCCCACTGCCAAAAATCAAACCAAAAATGTTATCTAAATACGTCATGTATCAAATCTATGTGTGAAGCCGAAGTTGAAAACCCCACAATCTTACCTATAAATTTCTGACCCCAAAATCACCAGCCTTAGCCATACCACAGTTCGGAGCAGCCCAAACGACAAACCACTAATCCGATCAATCTCACAATTAATAAGGACCAAATCAAAAACAACCAATCAATCGAGCCACCGTTTCTCAAACTATCTAAGGCAGACCACCTATTCTTTAGACCAATTAATGTTAACAATAAGAGGATGCATCATTGAAAACATAGAGGCGAGACCTAAAGTCATCTCCAGTAGCAGAGAGCTATATTGGGGCCAAGGCTATTATTTAACCGCTAAAAATATTATTCTTTATTCATGAACAAGTGAACAATCTCTAGTAAGGCATGGCTAAATTTTAGCTCTTTCAAGTTTTTTTATGATTTTACATTATGTTTTTTTAATTTGTATGATTTTATTTTATTATAACAATATTTTAGTTTAGACTAAAATTAATTTTTGAGACAACAGACAAAAGCCACAGTCAACAGTCAAGTTTAATTAAGTTTAATTGATGTTCGTTTTCTGTGGGTCTCACAAGAGCCAAAGAGCCACTTCAGGGCTATTTTCAGCCCTCCCACCCCCCTTTTGGACCTGGCCCCATTTATAGCTCTTTAGACCTTTTGTTGTTGGAGTTCATAATTTAGAAAAAATGACTAGAGATCTCATTTTGACCCTCTTATTGGAGATGGCCTAAAAAGATCAAGAACAAGCTCCTAAATAGGCTCCAAAAGGCCAAACACCACATCATCAAACTATAGAGATCCCCAAAAGAAATGAGAGAAAGATTGGCTCGACGAATCAACAAATAAGATTTGAGGGAGGAACCAAAGTTTTCGTCCAAACCCTAAACAAGGGCTGTCATTTGTGTAAAACCATAGGGTATAACTAATTCATTTATTTGATTGTTTTTTAGTATTTCTTTTATTTTCCTAATATATTTTAGCTAAATAATGGTTTGTCTAATATTGGCTGTTGGGTATGAGTATGGAAAACATCTAGATTGTCAGATAAAAAAAACACTTAAACCGATAATTTTGGACCGTTACATTTGAATTGATTTGATATGCAGCACCGGCCATATTTTGGCCGATGCTTATGGTTACCATGCAAACTGCACGCAGTAAGGAGTTGGGCCCACACCAACCAATCTTATTGTGAGTCTGTTTCTTATTATGGACGTGTTTCATCTTTTCCTCGAACGTGAGTTTCATGCACTAATCACAATACGGTGCATGATGCACGGAGTCAGAGTGCTTTCATCCTTCACTCCGCAGCCAGTTTGGTTCCTCATTTTATTTTATAACCCAGATGTTATCTTGATCATCCATGGTTGGAGATCACAAAAATGAAAAAGTGGCAAAATTGAGATTTGGGTTCTCCCATTGGAGATGCCGTTATAGACCTATAACAATTATTATCAGATAAGTAATCTTCTACCAACATCTAATGTTGAAATGACTTAGTGATTAGTGAAGATGTGAGTGTAGATAAAGCATATGCAAATGAATATTTTAGCAAGTGAAGCATTAGACCGGTTTCATTAAAAATATGCTTCAAGGTTAGGCTTTGAGGGATTTAGGTTGTTCTTTCAATCTCTAAGTCATTCGAGAGAGATTTAGAACAATAACGGATGTTTTATAGGTTGGAACTTCAGATTATATGTGGCTCATAATTTTTTAACCGTAAAATTTTTTGAGAAACCAAATCTAACTAATAAAATCTAAAAAATGAAAGAATGTGCGAGAATTAATAATTATACATAAATTGAGATCATCTTAATGTACGATTAAACCATCTTAACATTCCTCATTATAACAACTATCTATAGTCTTACAATTTTCTCTTCAATGCATCCTTGCACATTTCATTACATAAGAAACAAAATTTTCAATCAAACTTGAATGTCGGATTAATTTTTTTGCGGCGTAAAAAAATACATGTGTACCATAAAAAAACCAGACTTCCGCCGAAAAATGTTGTCATCATGTTTTGATCTCATACTCGTCAACAGTGAATATTTACCCATTAGGAAAGTAGGTGCTGCCAATATGGCTATGGGTCCAGTCAAATAGAAATTACATAAACGGTAATAAATAATCATTAACTCTAGTGCAGAAAATACAACTGAGAGTGTTAATATTTCACTAGGGTAAGGGGGGTTGGTTAAAAGGCTAAAAATAGAGAGGAAAAGATTTCCACTTGGCACGAGACGAGTGGAACCCAGAAGTAACCGAGGTGGTTCGTGCAAGAGAAGCCACATTAGGATAGATTGCGCTCTCGCCACAACACACAAGCGCCCAAAAGGGAGCGTAGCTTTAACACTCGCCCTTTGCTATAAATCCAACCTCCACTGCCTCGCTTCTTCCCTCACCAAGCCTCAAAAGCTTCTCTCTCTCTATCGCGTCTACAATCACTATCAAACAAAACCAACCTCATGGCTCCGAAAACGGCAGCAAAATCCGGCTCCGGGACCCAGAACCCGAAGCCGAACTCGCTCGAGATCCGATATCGGGGCGTCAGGAAGAGGCCTTGGGGTCGCTACGCTGCCGAGATCAGGGATCCTGGCAAGAAGACGAGGGTCTGGCTCGGCACGTTCGATACGGCTGAGGAGGCGGCGCGTGCGTACGACAAGGCGGCGCGGGAGTACCGTGGAGCTAAGGCTAAGACCAACTTCCCAACGCCGGCCGAGCTTCACGCGAGCAGCAACAACCGCGGCAACAATAACAGCGGCGGCAGACAGAACCATCATTCCCCGCCCGCGGCTCAGGCGCGCAGCCCCAGCCAGACCAGCACCGTGGACTCCTCGTCCCCGCCGGCGCAGGCGCCTCCGGCCCTGGACCTCACCCTCGCAGCGCCCCGTTTCGCGGCTGCGGCGGCCAACGCGGGCTACTTCACCGCCGCGAGTGCCTACCACGCGCTCCCCCTCGGGCGTCCCATCTTTTTCTTCGACGCGTTCGCCAGGACCGACAACGTGGTGACGGCGACGACGACGGGTCTCCATCGCCCCCTCGCCGCCCGCGAAATGGGCAAACTTGACAAAAGCGTCAAGGCAGCTGCCTCTCCGTCCGGCGGTTCCCACTCCGGCCTCAGCGATTCGGACTCCTCCACCGTCGTGGATTTCGCTCACTCCCCCGCCAAGAAAGGACCGCTCGATCTCGACCTCAACCTCCCCCCTCCACCGGAGAAAGCCTGAATCCGCTGCCACCGGAAACTCTCTCCGCCTCCACATTTTTCCTTCCGTTCTTTAATTAGAAAAGGAAAAAAAGCCAACCCCTCTTAGAGCGAGAAAGGCAAAGCTCAAAGCTGACATGTAATCATGAGTTTTGCATTAGCCTATGTTGTTTATTAACTGCAGCTTATGTATATAGACGAAACTAGAAAACCCAAAACCACAGCTGTTTTTGTTCTTCCCCAACACAGCGAGAGATCCCGATCTGGGTTTTCTCGACGTTGTTTAGTACTCTCCTGGTTGGTGGTGTATGTTCAAAAATCCTCAATGAAATCAAAAAAGATTTCCGTTTCTGTATCAATATTATCTGTGTTTCCTTTCATGCAGACAACGAAAACGAACATATAAACACAAAGTTTTTTCCTTTTTTTTTTTTAAATTTTCTCCGGCATATAAACACAAACACAGCCTTAATCCCTCTCGGATTTACAGCTATACATGACTAAGATGCAAAAGACATGTCGCCGGCAATTTTTCCCGACTGTTTCAGTTAAAAAATCTGCACACGTCACTGGTGGGACATGGGACCCACACAACACTAGTCGGTATTATTTATTTAAGTTTTTATTCTTTAAAAAGAAAAAGAAAATGTGAAGGCACGGAGCGGCGTCATGATTAGGAAGCATGGAGGCTATTCTCGCTTTGTCTCTACCCGCGGAGCGGTTGCCCCTCGTGATTTGTGTGGAGGATCTGGAGCCAAATCTAGATCGGACGGTGGTGGTTTGAGGAGATCGGGGTGGATCCGTGAGGACTCGTTCCAGCGTTGTAGTTCTCCTCGGTTTAATCTTCTTTTTTTTTTTCTTTTTTTTTTTTTTCTTTTGGTTTTTATTAAGAGGCGGCACCGACGGCGAAACCGCTGCGTATTTTAAGAGGACCGAATCAAGAAGAGATGGGCCCACCTGGGTGGGCCCCAGACGGACCGTGTTGACGAGGTACATGTCGGGATTCCGGATGTCGTCACCTGCACCCTACTCTCTCACCCTCCCGTAATTACTAATTCTGTTCGGTTTTTTTTATTATTTTTTTTTTTTATGGGATTTGCCCCCAAATCCAGTCCTATTTTTCTTCGTATTATTTCACCTACAAGGTCCCTATTTTGGATTTCTTATTTTAAGCTAATATTCTATTTCAATTGTTGGGTACATAAATCTTTTTTTTTTGTTGTGGAGAGAGAGAGGGTATATAAAAAAAAAAAAAAGTACATCTAATTTCAATCCCGCACGTGAGTGGTTGTAAGTTGTATTGTTTTATTATACATTTCAATATAGAAGAAAACGAAAATATTATGTAATCATTTGTTCATAATGCAAAACATAGGTAACGGTGGTAACACAATTTTTGTTTAGATATTATGCTTGTGTACTTTGAGAAGAACATGTGAAATGTTACATATTAATAGAAATTTCACTTTAATCATAGCTTCCATCATCTTTCAAGGAATATCAACTTATTACGTTAATTCGTCTTCTATTCTAGTAGCTAAGGGAATAAACCAACCACAATACTTTTGGTTTCAAATAAATTATCCCAATATAATTATTCTATTCTCCATTCAATAAATATGCAAGGTTAGATAAGCGAGAGCATTTTGACGCTTCTATCTTTGTATGTTTGCTTGTAACTACGTATCTCAAATTGTAAAAGATCTATAATTTAGAGCAAATTTCATTTTATCTTCTTGATCTTATACCCTAAATACTTGTGTCCATGTACTTCTGATTTCATCACGAATGTTTATATAATTACCAATTTCAATCAATCTTATTTAATCCTTAATATGAAATTGTGTAATATATTTAAAATTCTTGTCACTTACGATATAATAAATGCATCCCAAGTTAATAAATCATTATCCTATCAGGGAGCCCATTAGTGCCACATTTTCAATTTACAAAATACTTGATGAAAAAGCTAATGAATGGATAATCAATGTTAAATTATAGAGCACAAGGGTGCATGTGATGAAATTAGAAGTACATGGACACACTGGTTTAATGTGTAAAGATCAAGAAAGTAAAATAAAATTTGCTCTATAATTTATTCAACTCTAGCTTAACATGTTGATATATTGTTTGTGGTAACTATTATACTTGAGTTAGAGAAAAAAAAAATATCACAACAACAACACTGGCAATTTGTGTGCCACAATTCCCCACATACCATAGTAGCCGAATGAAGAAAAAAAAAGTAGCTGGTTATGATCATGTCTTGTCTATTTAACACATGTCATATTAAATTTATATGTTGTTTTCATCTTTGTCCTACTCTCTGTAACTGTAAACCCTAATTTGCAACAGGTAAACCTTTGATTGATGCTCAGCTTGTCATACTATCATCGTTTTGCTAATTGTTATTTAGCTTTCAATGCACTGAGATACAACATATGACTATTGTTCAATTCTTTTAGAAAATTCCAGAAGTTTAGCTCATCACACTACTTTGTTGTTGTAGTACATAATTAAGTATTATCTTTCGAAGCTATAAAAGTGACAAAATACAATAACAAATAGATTTTTTTATAGAAAATTTTTCCTTTTTCGAAAGTTCGACTCAACATATTAATTTGTCGTTGAACTAATTAACTATTGGTTATTTAACTTTCAAAGTCGGGGAGGCAACAATATACGACAAACATTCTCTTATATCAATTTTACATTTTTCGGAAGTTCTTCTGATCACACTAATTTTTCATTTCACTAATTAACTAGTCTCATAGTTTTAGAGGTCAGTGAAGGGAAAATATACAACATTATACTTATATATGTTGGAAGTTTAGTTATCATATTAATTTGTCATTGCACAAATTGTTGTTTTTTAAAATTTGAGATCGGTGAATCGAAAATATACCACGAAACATCTATCGTAAAATATTCTATTAACAAAGAATGGAGTCGGATTAAATTGAGTGTCGACAATAAATCAAAAGATAATAGATTCACAAGTCGAAGACAACTTGAGTTATGCTAACATCATGTCCATTCCACAATAGTAAATAGTTGTAATAATGTGTTTTTGTACTATAACTATAAACACTAATGTGAAATATCTTACTTTTTGGGAGAACTTCACATCATCAGAATAA
Source organism: Rosa rugosa (assembly GCF_958449725.1). Lineage (NCBI taxonomy): Eukaryota > Viridiplantae > Streptophyta > Magnoliopsida > Rosales > Rosaceae > Rosa > Rosa rugosa. Next base: position 50,912,231 of record NC_084821.1, on the reverse strand, counting down.
TTTGTTCTTTTGTAATAAATCTTTTGAGATCAGGGAGACAATAACAAATGACAATATCTACATAAATTAAATGTAAATTTTTCCATATCTACTTCCGTCTGATAATCATAAATTATTATTCTGAGTATTTTGTACCCAAGTCTAACTCGTCAAGATAATTTGTCGCTCTGCTATAGGTTATCCTCTAGCATTAGAAGTATAGTTATTTAATCTAGTGTCTTTAGTCTTCAGTCTTGAAAGGAAGAAAGCAGAGGAATTAGAGCCTCATAATCTAGTTGGCCTTTTTGTTTTAGCTGGATAATTTAGTGATTTGCCGGCTAAAACCCGCCGTCTTAAGCAGCATATTTTATTCTCTTCTAAAATCTTTTTCGTATCTTTTAGGTAGTTTTCAAAAAATAATAATTATTAAAATAACAGAAAGTGTAAAGACCGCAAAGACTCTATGGTAGTGACACCCCCCGAAAGCAGACTACTATTATAACGACAATTCCAATTCTACCCCTCCCATAATATTATCCTAATAATTAATAAAGAGGGGCAATCAGCGGAGCCCACGTGTGAAACCAAGGCTCTTGTGGCGCGGCGGCTGCCTTACTAGGGCAGTGGGCCCCACCGTCTCGTTCGTGTCGTCTGAAATCGGCAAAAGTCCACACCCCATGCAGGCTCTGCGTGACTCTGACACCCTGACCAATCAGCTGCCGCCACGAGTGACGTGTTCACGTGGCCCGCCGAGCCGTACGGACAGTCGGGGCGGGGGGCATGCCGACGGGTGTGAGTGCGGTGACGTGTACCGACAGCGACGGCAGCCTCAGTTAAAGCCTGCGCGTGTCGGGCGGTGGAGGGGGGGGGGGGGGGAGAGAGAGGAAGGTGTAGGGGTTTGCGTGGAGGGCAAGAGGAGTGGGGCCCACGTGAGGAGGTAAAACCCGGAGAGCGTTGTGGGCTGCTGCGTGGTGGCGCGTTCCAGGAAAAAGACTAAACTGCCGAAACGTTAAGGGATTATAAAAAAAATTGAGGGGGTGGGTGGGGCCGGGGACCGAAAAGGAAGAATAAAAATTTGGGTTGTTCCGGGTTTGGGCGGCTGCTTTTGGTTGTTGGGCTGTCAGGTTTAAACGGGGTACGGATATGGGCTCTGTTTGGCTGGTTGTTAGGAATCTTAATCCAATTTCATTAATTCCTAATTAGTGCTTAGTAGTCTAGGACTAGATTTGCGAAGAGAATATACAGTTGGTAAAGAGCTGTCCCTACAAAATGGAATCAATCATAGGGGGCGATTTAATTTCTTAGCCTAAATATTTGGCAAAGTATTGGAAAAGAAGGCTAATTATATGTAGTGGGACCACACTATGTTATCATTCCTGTCAAGAAAGAAGGCTAATTAGATGGATAATCTAATGTTTTATATGACTAATGAAGATCTCCATTCCTACTTTAGATAATACTTGATGAGATTGAATAACTTGCAAGGAAAATTCATAACAAACAGAATCTATTGCATTCATGCAAATTTGTGGTTAGATTTCTTTTCCCTATTTAGATGAATGAGTTGTCAATTACTATGCCTATGATATGGGGAGTGGGTGATATCTTCAGATCAAGATCTGTTTCATTTGCATTAATAACTGCTGGCGGTGGATAAGAAATTTCTCTATATTTTGTAGGAATTTTTATATTTGTTTGGAAAATGGTTAAGACCCCAAAAAATTATACACAAAAAATCTATACAAAATGATGTGGCATCATCATCTTAATCCTAATAATTTTCAGCATGTCTTTCAATTAAATTTTTTTTGATCTAAAATAAAAACCAACAATTAAAATAAAATAAAAATTATTTTGATATTTTGTTTATTAGAAAAATGATAGTATCTATTAGGATTTGGTTCTCAGAAAAACTTCTCCAGAAAAATCAAGGGCCAGTCAACTAGAAATTCTAATAGTTCCAATGGCATGATGTTGAAATACAGTTCCTTGTGCCATGTTCCCTTCACATCCAGATTAAATTCATTTGGAGGATGAAGAAAATGCAGTGTAATACTTTAGTGGAACCATTGTATTGACACGTTATCAGAAAATTTCAAAGGTTCCCATCACCCAATTGTTGGCTTTCCATTTGGTCCTCGGCCAGTCAACTTAGGCCCTCATGGCATACCATCGCCAGGTAAAGCACTTCTCTTTGCATTTGTTATTGGTACTTGTGGTTGATTGTTTGCCTCCTATTCTGACTTATTAGGGAAAAGTTTTGGTTTTGGTAAAACGTATCAGATCGGTGTTTTGAGATGTTGATTAGGTTAATCTCATCACGTCTTTTATTTAGATATTTAGATACGGAGGTTATTATTATTAGCCTATTTAAAAATAAAAAATAATTAGATATGCTGAAAATTGATCAATTGAAGGTGATGACGTGGTAGATTCACATAGGACGCCACATAATTTGGTATTAGTTTTTTGTAAAACTTTTTGGGATTTGTAGCACTACTCTTATTTTTTTACTTGTATTCTATTTTATGAACTGACATTATAATAAACTATGCTTAATCGCCATCGGATTATTCTAACGGTCGAAAACTAAACGACTCAATTTAAAATTAATTTTTTTCACCATTGAATTTACATTCAAAGGTGGGTTGAGCATAATTTTTTTTGTCAGTTACTGATCAAGTGAACATTATTTTTCTTATTTTGGTTTAAATTTTATTAAGGGTTAAATACTGTTTACTCCTTGAACTTTTGCCCAAAAAACACTTCAGTCCATGACCTTCTAATTTCACACGTTTACTCCTTGTACTCTCAATTTTGGACCAATAGGTCAATTCCGTTACTTTTCATCCAAAAATTCCGTTAAATTGCTGACGTGGTAGTCCTTCTGCAGTAAAATGTCTAGTATACCCTCAACTTTTTTTTAAAAAAAATTTATTCTTTTCTCTTTTTTTTTTATTTTTTAATTTATTCTTTTTCTTTTCTTTCTTTCTGTCTTTCTTTTTATCTCTTCTCCTCCACCACAACGACAATATGACCTACTCTGTGGCCTCCCCTACATCGCCCTCCCCCATTGCCACCGGCATAAAAACTTCAACCCCTGTTCACCTGCGAGTTCGCTCCCTTCCAGATTCCAATTCCATTGCCATCATCAACAAAATCTCACCCATATCAGCCCTCTTTCTCCCTCTCCCTCTCCTTCTGTCAAATCTCATTTCCTTCATTTAGATCAAACCTTCTACAAATCCATCCAATCCAACAATGGCGAACCGAGCAGATGAAGAAGATGGCGGACTGTTGACGGTGGTGAAGAAGGCGGTGGAGGACAAGCTCGACGAGGAAATCGCAGCCCTAGATCGGGTGGACGATGACGATCTGGAGGCACTTAGAGATCGGAGGCTCCAACAGATGAAGAAGATGGTGGAGAAGCGCAGCCGTTGGATCTCCCTTGGCCACGGCGAGTACACGGATTTGGACCCGACATTGGAGGAGCATGAGTAGGGAGTCGTTGAAGGGTTTTCTGAGATCGATTTCCTCTCTCTCTCCTTCAAAATTGACGGAGAGGGGTTTGGCGTTTAGGGGATTTGAAGAGGGGGGGGGGAGTCGGAGATTTGCAGGTGGAGACCGAATGGGAGTGCTCATCGTCGGCGAAGCCAAGTAAGAAGCTGCCTCCGATTATGGTCGAGAAGTCGGACAAATTTGTTGGAATTAAAGATGAGATTTTTCCAAACAATTAAAGATGGGATTTTTCTTGAAAAACTTGACAATGGTTTTTTGGTTTGTTTGAAAGATAAAGGGAAGGTTGCAGAGGAGACGAAGGGGATTGGAGACGGGGTTGTGTTGAGGTTTTTGGAAAGGAGAGAGAGAGAGAGAAGAAGAGATAAACAGAAAAAAAAATAGAAAAGAATAAATTAAAAAAAAAGAAAGAAAACGAAATGAGGGTATAACAGACATTTTGCATCAGAAGGACTGCCATGTCAGCAATTTAACGGAGTTTTTGGACGGAGAGTAACGGAATTGACCTATTGGTCCAAAATTGACAGTACAAGGAGTAAACGTGTGAAATTAGAAGGTCAGGGACTGAAGTGTTTTTTGGGCAAAAGTAATAATAGTATAGATTACGAGCGAACCTTAGAGAATTTGTTCTAAAAGCAAGAACAATATGAAAGTAAAGGAAAATAGGTTATCAAAACTAATGCGCAAATGGGAAACTTTAAGGAGATGTCTAACAGGAGTGAATGCATCGTTCACCCAAATTACCTGACAGTCCTAGCCAAGAGATTAACGCACTCCCAAAACTGAGGTTTTCCTTCTACCAAATAATCGAGACAAATGTATGCCGCCAATGGCAGTAATTAGCTGCAACTATCTTATGAATAGGAATCATCGTGAACATAAAATTTAGAACCAAATCTGACACCGGGTCTATTGCAGCCAAATTTTGTCAATGTTGTAGACTCGATTACCTGCACATAAGAAACGACAAGAGAAATCCTTGACTTTGTGAGAAGACCAATGTGGTACCGGCCAAGGGTCCTCCGACGATCAAGTCAGTGGAGAACATAAAGTATAAACATATAGAATGAGTTGGAATGGATGTTTTACCGTAGAGACCAAGTAAAATCGGATAGACTTGGTTATGAATGAATTGAATTGAATCGAATCCCCTGAGGCAAAGCATGAGAATGCTTTATATAGAGGACCTTTTAGGGTTTGTAGGAAACCCTAGTGGGCTTGACACCCATGGAGAGCCTGTTGGACTTCAATCATTTACCCGCAATGTGTTCCGTATCGAACCCATTTGGCAGAGCACACCTACGCTGGGTAGGCCACCACATGCTCAAACTCATTTCTGGATTGGACGGACCCGAATGAGATTGGCTTGTTACGCATTGAGTTTGGCCTTACCACTAGGCTTAGATTATTCATAATGTGACATGGCGTTCGTCTATTAGGCTTGGTCTATAACCCTTTTGGATAAGTCGTGGGCGGAAGCCCATGTCTCATGGAGATGTTCTAAATGGCTTTTCAGACTATCCAGACCTGACTTAGTTCCAGATTCGGTGTCGTGGGCATGTCCCGTTCCTTTTAAGGATAGTTTGGTTCTTTCAGAGCCTAGAGTCGTTCGTCCAGGAGCTGTGTTATTTTTAGGCTCCATAGGGTCTAAGATCCAAACCCAACTTGGATGCCATATCCAAATCTGCAACCACTTGAGAGTTGAGACAGAGCAGCAAATAAGGAGCATCGTCATCATGACCTGAAGACCACAAACTCCACTGATCATACAACCATCATGACCACCTAGAAGGATGAACCTACACCATAGCTATAAATAAGGAGGATTTCTGGAAGTACGTGTTCGGCGAGTGCGTGAAGGCGTGTCTCTGATTGGTTGGACCTGAACTTGACTCAAGCCGGAAGATTTGCAACCAGTGAGTCCATTGGACTAGCCAGCGAGACTATGGCCTGGCTAGAACAGTCACAGAGTGAGTGATAATATATGCTCGGCGATAGGCAATATGTACAAGGAGAACATTAGAGAAAACACCAAGATTAAGAGCAAGAAGTCAATACACAAAGTGACAAAGGAGAATTTTTAAGAGAATGCTGAGAACAATGGCAGTGAGCCACCATACAAGGACAAGCAAGATTTGGTAAAGCTATAAAGATAAGATCGGAGATCTCACATGGTGTCAGGGAGAGAGTGACTAGAAAATCCTAGCAAAACAAGTTGATTTGTTAGAGTTTAATTATATAATTGTTAAATTCATTTCACTTTCCTGAACTTTTACATAAAATTATTTGTCAGGAAGTTCTAATTTGATCACATATACCCTTATACTCTAAAATATGAATTGTTTGGATTATGAAAGTAAAAGGTTAGAATTACAACTTACAAATAAACTCAACTAGCAAAAAGCGATTTACAATTATTATTATTATTTTTGATAGAAATTGATATCACTAAAATCAATAGGCAATGGCTAGAGTTTATATGTACTTACAACAAGATAACCAGTAAGTGTTGGATCATAATTCATATATATATATATTTGTACCATATATAACATGGAAATTATTTGTTCTAAAAATCAATTTAGTGTTGACTAATCTAATTCCATATTTTGTACAAAATCTTGACAAGAGGAGAAAAAAAGAAATTCCGGCGAATTTTACATGCACCACAACTTTTGGCGGCATAAGCATTTCGTGAAGCAATCCCAGAAAAATAGGAATTTAAATGGAGCAATGAAGCCATGGACCATAAAGTAATGATGCAAAGGACTAAGTTTCATCACTCCTTTGGCAGGAAATTACAAGGGAAGTCGATAGAACTTGTTATGCAACACAGTTGCTGCAAAGCAGAAAACTACAGTTTCAGAATCAGCTTTTCGGGAACAGTTTTGGAGAGCATTTCTTGCATTCTTCCAACTGCAGCTTTACAGAAAGGGTAGTATTCCTTGAATGTATGATGTTGTACTTCAACATGAGCTAAAAACCTGGTCAGAATCATCAACGGGACAACAGGAAATCAAGTGCAAATTAGGCTTCCCAATAAGGCAGAAACTGTCAGCTTTTCACGAAGCTTTTTGGGAGATCTTTTCCGGCGACTTACTTGGATTTTTTCTATAACTTTATTGATCATTATTGAAGATATGATGTCATAGATCATGGATAAGTCAAGAACCATCCAGAATCACGAAAATATCAGGTCAATCCTTGTCTAAGAAAGAAGCTTCAGAGAAAAAAAACGTATCCTAGTCAAAACAGGGCAGTTTGGCCTAGAACCTTCTTTGAGCTGATTTCTTGTGCATTTTTGGAAGATCTATGAAGCTGCAATTATCAAGGAGAGTCCTACAAGATTATGGAAAGATTAATCCATCATATTATCCTTTGGATAATAAGCATCTCTATGCACATTCTCACTTTGGTTGTCACCTTGACTCTGGTGACCCAAAACCACTCCAACACTCTTCATTTTCATGCTTTCCACGCATAATAAGAGAGCTAGCTGCTCCTCTCTTCGCCCTTAGCCATATTTTTCTACTCTACTCTCTTTAATAGCTCATCATTACTTCTTCTTTTTACTCCATCTCTTCCATACCCTTTTCTCTTATTTTTAAGACCTATTACCACTCTCATACTCCACCTCCATGCTTCTTACAATGCTTGAGCTGCTATCTTGGCTTCTCATCATCATTTTCACACCTCTATCTTCATCTATTTAAACATCTCTTCTCCAATTGAAGAGGACATCACCCACACACCACATTACATATTCTCTCTCTCTCAATCTCCTCCACAAAACCTCTATCTCCATCTCACAAAATCCAAACCCATAATATCCATACTCCTCAACCTCTATGACCACCACCATTAATCCATCACTACTACTCAAAGTTGACCAAATGAGCATCATATCTTCATCATGCACCATTCCATTCATCAACACCATCAAGAAGCATATCATCCATCCATTCCACCATCAAGGAGGATTCAAGGAGCATTGAAAGAGGAAAACGAAGGAAAAGCTACCAATTGATTTTATCAAGCTTCAACTAGTTCATTCTTTCCTCAACTCTTTAATTTACCTTGATGAACTTTATAGATTTGATGCTAATTTCCATGATTATGAGTGAGTAGTTATTTTGTATGAATTGATGTTTTAATTGACATTTGATGTTATTTGTGATTTTCATCTTCATATGCTAATTCAAGAAGTGAATGCATTCATTCAAACTTAACTACTTTGAATGTGTTATGTTTGTCATCTCATGAAAAAATGTTTAGGTAGTAGTTAATCTTGAGCATTGATAGTATGATAGCATCCTCTATGTGCATGTGAAGGTTGTGAGTTAAAATCACCTAGATCTAGGATTGGTTTGCTTGCATGATTATCTAAACTCAAAGCTTTATGCATCTATGAACAATGAATTGAGACTTAACCGGTAATAGGATTTGTTCTTAGATAGTTAATTCTAGACTTATCCGGTTGGAATTGATAACATTAAAGGAGTTTACGCATTTGTAGTCTTATCCGGATGCAAAGAGGTTAATTATTGGGAAATTAGAATAGCATCACTTGTATTTGAACTTCAATACTCGCAAGAGAGGTTAGTGGTAGACAATCCAACCCCTAACTTCATCCATTATATTACTAGTTTAGTTTAGAGTAGTTTAGTTTACATTTGAGCATTTATTTTAATTTGATTCACCACTCTATCCAACAAACAATTTCACTACCACCACAATGCACATACTCACCATGAGCCTAGATTTCCTTGTGAATTTAGGTTTGTGATTGTATATTTGCATATTCTAGCTCTTTTTAGGTTAACACCCTAGCTAGTGAAGGAATCCAATCCTCGTGGGTTCGACAACCTTTCTTAAATCCCTATACTATTACTTGTACCCCTTATACTTGAGGGTGACTATTTGGCTAACAGTAAAAAAATCCAGAATCCTATTAAAAGTAAAATGAACTAATTAGAATCTAATTTAATTAAGCTCACTATTGGTAGTGAACTTATAAACAAAGAACAAACTTTGTGTCTTTTAAGGAAACAAATCATCAATTTGCCCTCTGTTCGCCTAAATGCAATTGTGGTACAAAATAGAGTGTCACTTCCTAGCAACCAAACAGGATGTCACTTCCTATCCATAAGCCGCTTGAAATACACCAGTCAAATTGAGATAATTACCAGCTTAAAAATGAAGCCACGATCCTACCTATGGAGACTGACGCTTGAAAACCTTATGGTGATCCAAACACCTAAGAATGTCCAACCTTGGGCAGGCTGTCCCAAAAACGCTAAGTAGTAACTGAGGGTGGTAAGTACTTATATAAGCATTTGCCTAAGCATAATTAGCTATAATGGGTCATGCCCATGCTGCCGTTAGCGACACGAGCACTTTCAAGAGTGTTACCTCCAGGAACACGGTTAGACGGGTTACCACTAGAGCTCAGCCTCAGGTCAAGATCACCGCTGACGGATCGTCACGTGCCTTGTCAAGGTCACCTCGCTAAGACATCAGAAACTGCTGACTGATCCACATCAGTCCCACATCGAAAATAAGGAAGAGATCAGTCTCCTCCTCACCTATAAAAGGTTCATTCCTCTCTCCTCATTTACTACGCATTTATTACATACTGATAGGAGCATTTTAATGCGACATTTTGATATTTAACTTCTCATATTTTGCTTAGTTATTTTCTTTAAATAAATCAATTTTAATTTAGTTTTTATTTTCTAGGTATATTGGAGGAAATGACAAGGAAATGAGCTTAAAGACACATGAGAAGGATGTGAGACGTTGGAGATATTTTGGGAGATTAAATCTGATTTTTGCCATGGGAAATGATGGAGATAATGTGAAAATCAAGGAGATTACATTGAGAAAATCTTGGGAGAGTTTCAAGGGATTGTGCAACAAGATAAGGCTCAAAACAAGTCCAGATTCGTTCCTCAATTCCCTCAAGATATGTTGGCCAAAATTAAGGAATTAAAATCTGCAGTATTAATGTGAAAATCAAGGGGAGGGCATTAAGGATAAAGCCATGGAGAGATTTAAGGGAGAAAAGGTCCAAAATGCGTCCAGATACATTGTCTAGGTTCATGCCTAGATATTTGGCCGAAATTTATGAATAAAATCAGAAATAATCCTTGGAAATTCGGCAACAATATATTAGGGATTGATTTTGGAGCTTTTTGATTGGTTGGATGACACAACAGAGCTGACATGGCGCTACGTGATTGGTCGAAGCTGTGTTGCATTATCAGATTAATTCCTTGGGAAATTAAAAGAAGGATCATGAAGCTTGGCTGTCCCCATATAAACCCCCTTATGCTAGACGTTTTAGACACACACTTTCATTCAGAAAACCCCCATAACGTATAAGCTCTCATCCTCTCTCCATTCTCTAGTTGCAAAGTTCTGCGTCTTCAAGCAAGGAGAGGAAGAAGAAGAAGGAGCCGTGAAGATCTACCTCCATCATCCACCTTGAAGGCTTGCTTCCAAGATTCAAGATCCAACCATCAAGCTCTCCATCTCCATCTCCAACTCACGGTGTAATTCATTCTTTTTCCTTGTAATCTTTTGATTTCATTGTTTAATTTCGTAGGAATTTGTTTCTAGTTAACAATAACATTTAGGGCAAAGTTTAAGCCCAATTTCTATGTTTAAATAAAGTTTTCGAATTCTTATAATTGTGATTCTAAGTTGCTTATGTGAGTTTGTTCGATTGAATTTGCTTGACAGAAAACTTTTATATGTTTATCTTATTTGGGTCAACACTTATAGGATTTGCATGTAATTGGTGCTAGATTTAGGTAAACGATTCACCTAATAGTTTTGTGAACCTAAATCACAAGTAGTAAAGGCTTTGGACAAAGGTCGAATTCAATTGAAGATGATTGCAAATAGGTGAACTTATTCATAACTAGGTTGTGCACTTAAGTTGATAACCTTTCTCTATTCTTCTTGCGTTGAACATGTTTTGATTAGCTAGCTTTCTAGACTATGATTGCATGTTTAATAGGATTGATCTAGGTGCTTTCACTTAGGTTAATTAGTAAAGGAAAGTAAAATATGGGAAATCATTTGCGTCGAATGTTTCACATGATGAACTTCTTTCTCATGACTTAGATGATCAATTATAGGGTTTGAATCGAATTTGATTACATGGAATTGGTTTTGATTTTTGTTTCTTACATTTTATTCTTGTACATGTGTTTTTACATTTTCTTTATTTTGTTTAGTTTAATTTTTGAAACCATAATTATTAAACCCCCCTTTTATTTCGTTATTTGTATATATTCTTTTTGTAAATTTTTACTTTATACTTTAATTCTTTACTTGTTTTTGCAATTACAGGTGTACCCTCAATCCCCGGTTAGAACGATCTCTATTTATTCTATACTGACAACTACATTTTTCAGTGTTAAATTGCGCGCTTACTTGCCAAAAATTGACTGCGCTTACTTTAAAAGTAAGCGCGCAATTTAACCCTGAAAAATGTAGTTGTCAGTATAGAATAAATAGGGATCGTTCTAACCGGGGATTGATGGTACACCTGTAATTGCAAAACAAATAAAGAATTAATAAAAGTATAAAGTAATTTACAAAAAGAATATATACAAATAACGAAATAAAAGGGGGGTTTAAGAATTATGGTTTCAAAAATTAAACTAAACAAAATAAAGAAAATGTAAAAACACATGTACAAGAATAAAATGTAAGAAACAAAGATCAAAACCAATTCCATGTAATCAAATTCGATTCAAACCCTATAATTGATCATCTAAGTCATGAGAAAGAAGTTGATCATGTGAAACATTCGACGCAAATGATTTCCCATATTTTACTTTCCTTTACTAATTAACCTAAGTGAAAACACCTAGATCAATCCTATTAAACATGCAATCATAGTCTAGAAAGCTAGCTAATCAAAACATGTTCAACGCAAGAAGAATAGAGAAAGGTTATCAACTTAAGTGCACAACCTAGTTATGAATAAGTTCACCTATTTGCAATCCTCTTCAATTGAATTCGACCTTTGTCCAAAGCCTTTACTACTTGTGATTTAGGTTCACAAAACTATTAGGTGAATCGTTTACCTAAATCTAGCACCAATTACATGCAAATCCTATAAGTGTTGACCCAAATAAGATAAACATATAAAAGTTTTCTGTCAAGCAAATTCAATCGAACAAACTCACATAAGCAACTTAGAATCACAATTATAAGAATTCGAAAACTTTATTTAAACATAGAAATTGGGCTTAAACTTTGCCCTAAACGTTATTGTTAACTAGAAACAAATTCCTACGAAATCAAACAAGGAAATCAAAAGATTACAAGGAAAAAGAATGAATTACACCGTGAGTTGGAGATGGAGATGGAGATGGAGAGCTTGATGGTTGGATCTTGAATCTTGGAAGCAAGCCTTCAAGGTGGATGATGGAGGTAGATCTTCACGGCTCCTTCTTCTTCTTCCTCTCCTTGCTTGAAGACGCAGAACTTTGCAACTAGAGAATGGAGAGAGGATGAGAGCTTATACGTTATGGGGGTTTTCTGAATGAAAGTGTGTGTCTAAAACGTCTAGCATAAGGGGGTTTATATAAGGGGACAGCCAAGCTTCATGATCCTTCTTTTAATTTCCCAAGGAATTAATCTGATAATGCAACACAGCTTCGACCAATCACGTAGCGCCATGTCAGCTCTGTTGTGTCATCCAACCAATCAAAAAGCTCCAAAATCAATCTCTAATATATTGTTGCCGAATTTCCAAGGATTATTTCTGATTTTATTCATAAATTTCGGCCAAATATCTAGGCATGAACCTAGACAATGTATCTGGACGCATTTTGGACATTTTCTCCCTTAAATCTCTCCATGGCTTTATCCTTAATGTCCTCCCCTTGATTTTCTCTTGATTTTCACATTAATACTGCAGATTTTAATTCCTTAATTTCGGCCAACATATCTTGAGGGAATTGAGGAACGAATCTGGACTTGTTTTGAGTCTTATCTTGTTGCACAATCCCTTGAAACTCTCCCAAGATTTTCTCAACGTAATCTCCTTGATTTTCACATTATCTCCATCATTTCCCATGGCAAAAATCAGATTTAATCTCCCAAAATATCTCCAACGTCTCACATCCTTCTCATGTGTCTTTAAGCTCATTTCTTTGTCATTTCCTCCGATATACCTAGAAAATAGAAACTAAATTAAAATTGGTTTATTTAAAGAAAATAACTAAGCAAAATATGGGGAGTTAAATATTAAAATGTCGCATTAAAATGCTCCTATCACATACTTTACATTACTCTGTCAACATAAATACATTGACTGACTTAGGCATCGGATTAGAGAAGACCGCCAACCGCGGTCTCTCCTTTGACGCCCTTTGTATTTTATTTGATAAGTGACGTTAGCATTACGCTTCCTTCAGTAGCGGTCCGAACGAGGACATACGTTAACGGGATTTGGCTACTGCTAGATCTTAGACATTAACAACACCCTCCAAGCCTGTCCAATCCACAAGAGGACCAAAACTTATCATAACGACCCAGACTAGGCTGATCCCACAAGGCCGAAATCCCCCAAAACTTTAGCCAAGGGCTAAAGGTCCAAACCCCTAGAGGGGGCATGGATAATAGGGGAACCAGGAGCCCCCAACATCCCTCTTGTTGCCACTATAGCCAACGCCGTCACCGTCCAGGCCTCCAACATTGCACTCATCACCACCATTGCAACTTCTTCCTCCGGTGGTCGACCCCACCAGTATGCTATGGATTGGAAACTAAACAAGATCAGAACCAAACCTCACACCTAATCATAACCAAACGCTGGCCGTCGTGTACGTTTTGCTCTTGCAGCAGCGCAATAGACACATAGACTCCCCCAACACAGATCAACATGCAAATAACCGTCGATGATGGCACCCAGATCGAAGTTGACCAACCTTGCCAGACCAAACAAGGATTTGCTCCAAACAGAGTAGATCAAACCAAACTTCTCTCTGCTTTACACCAAGTTGAGAGCGAACCTCAGGATAATGTCACCTAGTTAAAACCAGCGGTAGACACGATCGGACCAGACCGTCGTTATACAATTATTCTTCCACATTACCAAGATTACAATAAAATATTAGTTATTAGCACTAAACTACTTTTGTTGTTGTTGCTATATTCAATAATTCATTGTTTTTAATGCCCTTTCATAACCGTCGATCCATCTATATAAGTCACCATAAATGATGAGTTATATATCTATAAATAAATTTCCTTATCTTAAATTTATTTTTGGTTAAAATTCTTCTTCTTTCCTCACCATTTCGACTTTTGGACTAAGTACGGTGAATTTTTGTTCGGTCCAAGAAAAACAGAAGAAGGCTACAAAAAGCCTCCTCTAAAACAACCTAAACCCAAAAAAAAAAAAAAAAAAAAAAAAAAAAAAAAAAAAAAGCATTAGCAACAGCCAGCTAAGCAGGGCGAATTATTCTTCCAATTTTGAAACTAGACTTTTTAGCACATTTCCTTCTCAAGAGAAAGGGACACTGCAGAGTCAACTTGCCAACCATTTGTTTGGGTTTTGCGGAACTGCCATTGCATACTATTGGCCTAGCAATGTGGCGCTGTGCCAATCCTCTTTTCTCTCTCATCTATCTAAGTTTAGCTTGCCACTTTTGACAGTGGCTTCTTCACTTGTTTCGTTAGAAGGTCAGCAACTTGAAGAAGAGAAGAAGAAGAAGAGTGTCAGATGGGAAGAATATTCGTGTTAGAGCTAGAGGGAAGGTCTTACAGATGCAAGTTCTGCAAGACCCACTTGGCCCTCTTCGCCGATTGTGTCTCCAGGGTACTTTAATCTCACTCTTCTCTTCTCCTCTTTCACTTTCTGCTCAAAATAATCTCTCTTTCCTTCTTAAGAACCATTACCAGTAACCAACCACTGTAAAAGTTCTCTTCTTTTCTTTGTTCCTATGTATTAGTAATTTGCTGCTACATGCATATAATTTATGTTCTTCAAGTTTTTTCCAGTGTATTTGAGATGGGTCTTAAGTAACTACGTTGATTCATGCTACCGGTTCCGTTAATGGAATTAGTATATGTTAGCATTTTTACCTTTGCTTCTTGGTTGATTTGCGCGGTAAGAATGATGAAACTATGTCCATTTGTAACTTTTTGAGCTATTATATGATTCAATTTTTCATCTTTATGCTTAAGCATGAGTGAAGGAATTAGAAGAACTTTCCAGGTTGCTATATTTTGGGTTGTAGTAAACTACAGAGTGGGAAATCTTTCAGGACTCTAGAATTTGGTTCGTAGATCACAGCTGAACTAAAAACTTTGTTGTCTTAATTGGCCTAGTGGTCACAGCTGAAGTGCCGATTTCTTCCCACTGTCCATTTTTGGGTCACTAGCTCTTATTTGTTTTTGTCATGCACCAGTATATGGACTTGAAGTCTTGAACCGCTCTGTTGGATTTTAAATTGGTTCAGGTCTCATTTTTCCCTTGTGATTTGGTCAGGCTTTTCATTGTCGCCGGGGAAAAGCGTACCTCTTCAACAATGCGTGAGTTCTCCATCTTTCCTGGAATATCTGGTTTTATACTTTTATTGTTATTCTTAGTAATTGGAAGCATAGCGCTTTAAAACATATACGGACCTATAACTGTAAGGCTCTGGATTTTACCCTGGCCAGATGGAAATGAAGCTACTTGGGAGGTTTTACTTTGGTCATAAATATTATACTGAATAAATTACTTTGTAATTCCAAATTGGGAGGAGTAATATTTCTTAGTCTTCTGCATCTCTTTTGCTATATTAAGCATTTTTGCTGGAAAAGACAAGCTTGAGTTTTACTTGGACACGGAGCCATCCCAAGTATAAGTTGGAATATTTCTCCTTAATCAAGGATACTAGACTTGCCATAGACAACAAAAGATAACAACATTCTACAAGTAAAGCCCTCTGCAGCACTGCCCATATGTCACAGTCATCACTCGTCACCACACAGCCACCCCCTAGCATTTGTATTTCTTGTTGAAACAAATCAAACATGGGAACTGGTTATGGGTTGAATTCAGACTCATGAAGCTTGACCACTAACCTCTTTAACAACATTCAGTTTGTGGGGTTGGTTTGATAAAAAGTAGAAAATGCCTCATACTGTTTGACTCATTTTTCTCCCCCTGCTTTTTTAGGTTTATAAGAATTTATAGCCATACTTACGTCGTTATGATAATGCAGGAAGTCCCAGAACTTTATTCTTGTTGTTTAATTCTCTTTCTGATTATCGTGGATCTTGTTTAGAAACTTGACAAGGATATGAGTGTAGAATGCTGTTAGATGACATGTATGCAGATGATACACACACACACACGTCTGTATATAAAGTATTGCGAAATGATTGAGTCAACCATTTATAGCACAATTTCTACAGTTTAAACTCGTTTAGGAATGAATACAGTGCCATTTGGTTTCTGCTTGACCATTATCTGTTTGTAGACTGAGATAGGCATTATTGTTGTTCTCGGATTTAACATGTTATTATATGAGTTCGTTGATTTGCCTACAATGTGAAAATGAAATTTCAGGCCCCCTTTTGATCTTAGACATCTCTCAAACTCTTCCCAGCACAATGACTTTCCCAATAAAGAGGCAAGCCAAGATCAAACAAAAGCAGAATGGTAATGAATCAACAGTGGACACAGAGAGATTGGCTTGTTGGGAAAGGAGAATGAACCCCAAACCACATACCATAGGGAAGTGTCTTCACATTATATTCAGTGTGTAGAGTTCAAGACAATCAAAGCTTTGTTACAATGTTTAACTGACAAAAGATGGAGTTAGACATCTTAGAAGGTTGGCAACTGCAATAGTAAGACTCTTAAGAAATTGCCTGATTGGATATTGGAGAAATGAAACCCATGAAGTGACTTCCAAATCTGTAGTTTAATCACTTCGTATATATTATATTGCTCACAGGACCTAGTCTGACTTTTGATATGATGTAAACAGTTATGTATTGCACTAGAAAACTAATGTTTCATAGATAATTTAGGATTTCCTGGGTTTTTTAGAAGGGAAGGCTTCAAATTGAGATGAAAATTATCAGTCTTGCTCTTGCTTTCCATTGACATCCATGATGTAAGAAGAAACTTATATCTGGTAGATAGCAGATTCCAAATATTAATAGAAACTGATATTTCGCCTTGGAGTTTTGGATCCAGGGTAAATATAACTATGGGAGCATTAGAGGAGAGGATGATGCTCTCAGGTGTGCACACTGTTGCGGATATATTTTGCTGCTTTTGTGGACAAATTGTGGGCTGGAAATATGTACTCTCTCTCTCTCTCTCACACACACACACACACCTTAGTTTTTGTGGCTTCATTCTCAAATAATGTTGTTTCCACAACCAGGAGACTGCACATGATGTGGCCCAGAAATATAAAGAGGGAAAGTTTGTCCTCGAAAGGTATATTAATGCCCCTCTAAAATTTTTCTGGTTTTGGGTTGTTAGATATTCTCAAATATATTCCTCTTTTACCATCATATACAGAGGGAGGATCATCGAGGACGTAGATTTTTCCACAGAGTTCGATATTGATTCTGAAGATGCTTAGGATCTTAATTTTATCTCTTGAATAGTTGTACTAGACAATGCAGAATAGTGGCACTGTTCTTAGGATTTGAATAATGCAGATGTGAAACTTACAAGTTTGTTGATTTGCATGTAACTTCTTGAATCGATAAGGCAAGTAAGAAGGGGTGTATGTTACCAAGGCATAGATGATTTCATGCTACACTACCACTACTGTAGCATCAGCATGGCTTTTACAGTTTTGTGGAAATATTTTGCAGTTGATTTTGTTTTTCCTTTCAGTATTTTACTTTACAAGTAGATTACTGAATTGAAGAAACAAAACAATTATCTTGCAGAAGCTAAAGGCAAGCCCACAACGTCTCCGAGATAAATGTCATGTCATTCTGAGCTTTAAAGAATGAACCGAGAGTTCAAATTCTTTTTATGAGTCGAATATATTATAATTCGAACTTTTAATTGAACTTTATAAACTCAACTTGTCTCTTTTTTATAATTAAGCACAAACTCGGAGTCGATGTAAAAAAAAAAAAGATTTGTTCTTTTGCAAACTCTATATGAAGAACAATTTTCTTCTTTTTTAACACACAATCTCAAAAATCATACAGGAAAAAGATTTACTTTTATTTATTTAATTTTAGTATACTAGGAAAAGGATTTATAAGATGGGAGAAAAATAAAAATAAAAAGAAAAAGGGAGAGGAGAGAGAGAGTATTTATAAGGAGCGGGCGGAAGAAAGATAGAAATCTTTTTGGGGCAGAAGCCTAAAAGAAAGAAACAAAAGTATTCTTTGAGTGCAGAATTGTTCATATCTAGAAAACAGCTTGTGAATCCCCGATCACTTCCGGCGAGACCCGTTTGTTTGTGTTTCTCCTTTGTATTCTTAATTTGCTTCTTCCAATTTTGATTGTTGCAGGTGAGAGATATCCGATGGCCAAGTCCTCTTCTTCCCATCGTAAGAAACGCGACAAGATTTCCTCCAAGGTTCCTTCTTCTTCTCCATTCATCTAAGTTTTAGGGTTTTTCATACCCCTCTTCACATGGGTTTTGCTTTTTTTTTTTTTTTTTTTGTTTATGATGTAAGAACAAAATCGAGAATTTTAGGCACCATGTTAAGTTGCAGATAGGTAATTAAATTTTGTGAAAAAATTAATCCTGGTTTTGCTATATCTCCATGTTATTGTGTGTGATTGTAAGTAGATAGTTTGGTTTTGTTTAGTATTTTGAGCTCAATGCAAGTTTGCTGATTTTGTTTTTGTGTACATTGTTGTTTAGGCTCGAACGAAGAAGAGGAGTAAGAGCAAGAGCAAGAGCAAGAGCAAGAGTGAGAAATATAGATCCAAGAAGGTTCGTCGTCGCGATGATTCTCTTTCTTTTTCGGATGAGGATGATTCCAGAAGCTTGAGTTCAGATTCGTTGTTTAGCTCTGGTAGAAGGGCTCGTTCACGCACTCGGAGGGATGTGAAGGGTAGCAAGAAGAGGGCTCGGAAGCGATCTTATAGCAGTGAGGAGTCTCCCCGTCCCCGTCCGAAGAAGAGGAAAGCAACAAAGAAGGTTAAGGAGTATGAGGCGAAGAAGAGAAGCCGTTCGAGGGAGAAGCCTAAGAGAAATGCTAGGACTAGTTCTGTGAGTAGTGAGTCTTGGAGCTGCTCGACTTGTCAGGGTGGGGGTGTTAGTGGTGACGAGATTGAATCTAAAAGACATAGGGGAAGGTCTGAAAAACGAAAGAGAGAGGAAACCGATAGAAACAAGGTTGAGAGTGGGACTGAGAGGAGTAGATATAGATCTAGGAGTCGTTCTTTGCGCAGTCATTATAGCGAGAGTGATTGTCAGAGTCAGGAAAGAGTGACCGGTGAGAGCAATGGGAGGAGATTGAGATCAGTTATTGCAGTAGCCGAAGAAGACAATGAAGGCAGATGGTTAGACGAGGATGGGCACAAAGAAGAGATTACATATGATCGTGATGATTACCCTTCTTGTAGAAGTAATGACAGTAATGACGGAGGGAGCAAGAAGGAGTTGGATAATCATTTACATGTTGCATCCGAGGTGAGAATGAGGGTAGAGAGTGAGAAAGAGGAAGAAGCTCTTGTTTCTGATGCAGAAGGAATTAATTCTAGCCGTGATGGAACCATGATGACTGATCATGTTAATGAAAATAAGATCTCTGGGGAAATTAGTAGTTTGAAAGATGATGATCTGGAGACGATCTTAAGGCAGAAGGCTTTAGAAAATCTAAAAAGGTTCAGAGGAAAGCCTCAAAGGATTGCAGTAACTGGTAATCAGGAAGATAAGAAGCAACCATCTGGTGCAAAGGCTGAATTGGTTCAAACAGACTCCCCCAAGGAGGATATGTCCGAAATAAATGGTCAAACCCGATTAGCAGAAGAGACCAATGGGCCTCCAGTGAAAGATTCCATTTGTGGAAATGAACCTGTCTCTGCCAAGCAAGATGTTGCTTGTCCAACACATCAAGAGCCTGTTGCTGGTATTTCCAAAATGGTTAGCACTACTGCTGTCGTAGATAAACCAAACTTGGCTGCACCAAAATCAATGTCTGGTTCACTAAAAACTCACTCAACTTTGAAGCCAGCACTTGCTTCTCTGGAACCCCCTCAGGAAAGATTGTTGGTAACTGAGAGTAGTGTAGACAACACAGCTTCTGTTACTGCTCAAACTGTGACCCAAAGTAGCAATAATGATGCTCTAGACATCAGCAACGGTTCTGGTTCTACTGCTCCTGAACCTTCTGGAGAGAATAGGTCTGGTTTACAGCAAGATGAGGCTAAGGATGGTTCACAGTTTGAGCAGAAGACCATGTCTGTGATGCGAGGTAGTGAAATGGTACAGGTGGGTGTTTTGATCTATTGCATATTTGAAGTTCTTTTTTTCTTTTGTACTAAGCAACTTATGATAAGCATTTAGAAGGGGTTTATAAAATGAGAAGGAAGCAACTTAGGGACATAACCTGGGTCAGTCCCAGGATAAGCCTTTGAAAGTAGGGGATTTACCACACCCGTCCCCATAGGGCACACATTTTGCAGATTACCACTTATTAAGTGACCTTCATTTTTAAGTTTAGATAGTGTATTTTTCTGTTTCTGCTCTAACATTTTGTTTAATATTGTTGACCAGGTAAGCTACAAGGTTTACATCCCGAAGAAAGCCCCTGCTTTGGCAAGGAGGCGCCTCAAGCGTTGATATTAGGGTGATGCTTCAAACAACATTTGCTTCAACTAACAGTGGGTGGGAAATTTTTGGAGGGTGATGCTTGATAGACCTTATATAGTTAGTTATATCTTATATGCATGCGATCTCAACCTCATAAATAAAAAAATTTGTGGTTAAGTAGTCTTTGGTATGGCCGAGAAAGGGAAGTAGTTGGTTTTGGTAGTTATATCATGTCACTATTTTTTCAACTGTTCATATCTGTATTATTGTTTTGATTTCTTTCTTTCTGATACTCGCAGTTTATGTAAACCTGCTCAGGACATGTGATGAATAAGAACAATAAAAAATTTGTTAACAATATATTTGGGTTTTTCTTTCTTTTTGTTAGTTGTCATCTGTGCTATTTTTATCACTGTTCCAGTATAGAGGATTCTCAAAGGGCAGTGGTATTACAGTATTATGTGTGTTTCTGAATTGTAAAGCTGCTAATTCTATCGGTTTTATTTTTCCTTTGCAAGAACAAAATGATTTCAATTTCCTCAAAAACATCAAGATCAATTGCTACTTCTCTGCTAAGAGAACTGAATTACAATATCATCTGACATACTACCTCTCGCACCTAAGTGGTCTTGCACTGATGTAAAGATGACAACAAAAAGTGATAAAATTTATACCAATTAACCGGAAGAATTCAATCTGCCTGCTATTTCATTTTGAACATTGTTCAAGCAGTCGGCTCAGAACACAACCGAAAGATACTGCTCCTAAGCTGTCATGTGTGACTACTTCAAATCAAGCTCAATTTGTAAATGAGTTTCTCTACATAGTTTCTCTGGTCATTCCTACATTAGAAAGAGATAATCAGTAGTTGGTGATAAGCAGGGATCGCGTCTCATGTTGAACCACCCTCACAATTAGATGTCCATACTCCTGTTTGGATTGTTAAGCCAGCCTGCACGTATGATGTAGAAGTGGCCAGACCATTGAGCCTCATATAGAATAGCATCTCTGATTGTCAAAACTGTCGGAACATTTTTGTCACATTGTACTTCCACTGATGGTTTAGACGGGAAAGATTCCTCAGTTGCCAGCAACATTTTGCTTCTTTCTGCCATGGACACAGGCCCAACCATCCATCTCTGTAGTCGATACACCTTCCAAGAACTGTGAATATCGCTCCATAATATATGGAAGCTACAGAAACACATATCAGTCCCATGAACATAAGTCTGATCCGGTACAGTTAATTTGATGCAAGTTTGAAATGCACGAATGATGGCTTCTATCACCTCATAACCCCATTTTGAATTTACCAAGCTAAAGATGTATAAGATAGATATGTAGCATTAGAAGAAATGCTTCAACTTTGGCTTATCTATCTCATTTTGTCTTCCAGGATAGAAGCTCATGAGAATGAAGTTACAATTATTTCTTAAAACTTGAGCAAAAGGTCATCTATATAATCTATGTATGCTGGTCTAAGCTGGAACAATTAATACCTGATCAGAGAGAATCCCAGAGAGACCGATAACTGCCCCAGGCTTTGCATAAGAGACGATCTGATCTGCCAAATCCATTAGGGGATTTAAAAGTATATTTGCAATTAGTACATCGTACTTGTCTGTTTCTGAGATGGCTTCCGCTACAAATGCGCTCCGTTCTTCCACATTTCCACATGGATCTGTCCAAGTTGAGCAATTTTCACTCGGAACTAGATATAATTGCATCTGTTCAGGTCCTATGTTGTTCAGAGTAGCATTCTGGTGTGCAGATGTAATTGCTTGTGGATCTATATCAATTCCGACTGATAAGGCAGCACCAAACTGTGGTTCCAGTCAAAAGGCCAGATTAATGTCAAAGTAAAACTGAGCATAAGTAGGCGTAAGCGCATAACTAGCTTCATCTCAAAGAAATTACATTACCAAGAATAAGAGGGGACACAGCTTAATGACAGACATTGGAATTGTGCAAATCAGCAACATGTGTTACTATGTGCCATTACACAAGATTAATTAGTACTATTGCAAGGTTGACTTTGTCTCAAGGTTCATTTACAATGAATTAAGTACCTTAACTGCAGCAATTGCAAGAATTCCAGAACCTGTGCCATAGTCCAAGAATTGTTCTCCCCCCTTTATCAAGCCATGAAGCAGCAACAGGCATAACCTTGTAGTAGGATGCTCTCCGGTTCCAAATGCTAATCCAGGATTCAGAATTATATTTGTTGCTTGGGCATCCTATAGGAGTTAAGGAACAATAACTATATTAGATTAATGGTAAGGATCACATTCTTCTTTTATAACGAAGATTTAGAACTGCAGAACATTAGGATCTGCATGAGCTCAGGTGTCTGTTCTTAAGAAGTTTCAATGAATTTCAAAGGATTCAGAAGTAGAATGTAGCATGAAATTTGGTATAAAAGTAGAAAAAGTAGTCTCATACTATCTTACAGGGGGAGTTTTCCAGGCGGGCACAATCCAGAGTCCTTCAGTAATTTCAACAGGATGAAATGATTCCTGTAGAATATTGGAAAAGCAAATTTCAAAACATGATGCCTAGAAAAACATAACTGAGTAAATCAGTAAAACTGAGCATATTGAATTTGTTCAGTAGTACAGAATTATCTTTATACCGTGTTATTTTCTGCCAAAAATCATCAGTATACATTCTTACTAGAAACTTATCTAGCATTCAACAAACATTAGCAAGAGAATTGCACCCAAAGAGGCTGAAGTCAAAGAAGCAACATGATCATCTACCAGAAGTATCTACAAGATCCTATAATAAAATAATAAAATATTACACAAGAAGCAAACTAACCTGAGTTTTTTTTATCCAGTCGTACTGCTCACCTATCGTAACTTCATAACTAGGTATCTCTTTCAAGCTTATGGAATCAGCAGCACAGGAAATGCAAGTATTTACGTCTTCGCCTTCAGGAAATATGGAAGTAATGCAAATCTGTGTATTAAGGGGAAAAATACAGCTTATCATTTCTTTGTTAATTCACTAAATCTTCTTGCACAAGAAAAGTGGCAAGATAGAAAAGCTTTCAAAACACAAAAACAAGAAACATAGCTTTCCAATTGAAATGTATAAATCAACAGGAAACCTAGCCCACCTCGTCGGAATCCTCATAGTCATCGTCTTCATCAACACTAGTAGAACTTGCTCCAAAACATAACAAAGCTTCTTGAAGCATATCCTGGTCAACAAAAAGAACCAAGTTAGACATTCCATCATCTGTGACTTAATAAATTCCAAATTCCAACTCCATTGTTTAGTAATTGGTATGTTATCAACTATTCTGCCCTATATGGAGCATTTCTCTTCAAGGGTCTCAACTTTTCTGTTCATTGCCATATAAATAGCTGAATTTGTGACATATAATAAACACCCATTTCCTTGCAAGTTCAACCTAAGTAATAGATTAACTTACCTCCCCATTTTCACTCACAGACACACATCAACTTCCACAAAGTAATCATCTTTTTCTTCTCAACAACCAAAGATCAATTTTTTTTATCCTAAATCCAAGTTATTAACTTACATGAGCATAAACCCAGTCCAAATATTCAACTGAAAAGCAAAAGTTCAACAAAAAAGAGAAGGAAAAGAAGCTCACAGAGACATGTCTTTGGCAGCGAATGTTGACAGATTGGAAAGGCAAAGCAAAGGGCTGGGCAGAGGGAGTCTCTGAAGAAGAAGTGGAGATGTTTGCAGCAGCAAGTGAATTGGGCCGCGAGAGGTATCTGGGCTTCCGGGTAGTGAAGAAGCGAGAGGGAAATGGGCGAGTGAGAGTGAAAGCTCGAGAGGGGAGAGTGGAGGCAAGGTGTTTGAGCAAAGGACCGCCTGACATTGGTGAAGTAGCGTGAAGGGATTCTCTGTGGCTGCTTTTGAGGCTAGGAAAACAGAAGACTCTAGTTACACAACTAGTGTCAGTATATTTAGTTATTACAATCTTCCATTAAAGTCAGTTTTAGCGTTTAATGTTTTATAGACAAGCATGCATTTTTGTTGTTTGATGCAAGATTCAAGATTGTAATAATTTTGAGGCTTTTGTAACCTTCGCAGTTCCTTAGGCTGCTGTTCACCGTCATTGATCACGCACCCATTTTCAAGCCAAATTTGAAAGTAGGCTCAACAAATTTCGTCATAGGACCTAAACTAATGAAGATTCAAAAGATTAAACTTCTATCCCAAACTCGTTATAAAAATTTTCAGAAATGGAAAAAACTAACCATATTAGTGATATTACTTCAATAGCAACCTTGATTCACCCCAAGCCCAAGACACCATTGTAACCACACACAGCCAAGAACTGTGGGCTTCGAGAATGACAAATCAATACCATATGGTCGTAAACTTGAGAACATGAGACTAAACTTATTTTAAAACTACCCAATAAGATAATATTTCGATGAGACCCTCTTTTTTTTTTTTTTGAGGAGGGAAAAGAAATAATATTTCAACTAGAGTCTATTGAGAAAACTCTCTGCTAGGGTTTGAGGGAGCGCCGGCCATGGCTAGGCGTCTCTGTACCTGCCTCCATCTCCGATGGAGAAAAATTCCTGCCCATCCCTTGGTGTCGCAGTTTTCGGGTACGGTCCAGGCCGTCCTTCCCGTTTTTTCTTTTTTCTCCTTGAAGGTGAGATCGGGGGCTTTCCCTTCGTCTCAATTTGCTTCACAACAGGGCTTGAGGCTGAGTTCCATTCGGCGGCCAACTGAACTGGTGGTTGCTGGTGGTTGGAGGATCTGGGACCCAGGACTTTTCACGGTTTCAATTGAGCTGGATTTGGATCGGGTTTGGTTGGAGTCCTTTCTCCAGGGATGGCGACGAAGGCACGTTCACTTGGTCCGACATGTGGAGAAGATGCAAGGCTACCGGAGTTGTGGGGAAGATAAAGGGCAGCCAGCGGCTTACTCTTCCGGGGGCTCTGTGTCTCCCCAAGCTGTTGATGCAGGCGACATCTCTCTGCCTGGGTTGGCTATTACTATGGACGTCAGGGTCGTTGGTTTGGCTAGATCGACTGGTTCACACTTGTCATCTGGTGGCGTTGGAGTAGGGAGTTGTCTGGTTCCTTGGGGCAGGTTGACCGGAGGCATGGTGGCAGGAGGGTGCGGCGATGGCGGCACGACCAAAGTCACTAATGCGTTGGCTACAATGGCAAACCCTAATTGGGATTGGGCTTGGCTCTACTTTTCTGACTTGGGCTTGGGCCCTAATGAGTTGTCTAAGGCTGCAGAATGTGGGCTTCTTCTATTCTGGAGATTACTGATTTTTGTTTGGAATTAAAGTGCGTGAACTGTCTAAAAGGTGGGTGTACTGGGGGTATAGTGGGTTCCTGTTCTTGTTTTAGAATAGGAGTCTCAGGGTACTCTGAGAAACGATTCTTTCTGTCGACCCCTTAGGGGTGTTTCGTTTTTGTACTGCTTGCTGAATCTATATAATGGGCTGACCTCCTTTCGTCAAAAAAAATAAAATAAATAAATAATATTTCGATGAGACCCTCTTTCTCATTAAAGATGAAACTTTTTATGCAACAAAAGATGTAAAGTTATTCCAAGTGATGAGAGTAATTGGAGAATATCTCAATTACATTCTTAGAGGTTCGATAAAAAAAATAAAAGTAAAAAGTGTAAATTACCCAAATAAAAAAAAAATTAAAGGGTGAGAAAACAATGTACTTGGTGTTTTACCAAGATTTATGGTTCCAAGGAAAGAACAAACCCAACAGAAAGAGAAGACTTAGCTCATCATGGTATTCTCAGCCAACCCATTATCCCTCAGCGTCTCCGACCCTTTCTTCGACTCATGGCTCCGTCAAAACGGCTACCCTGAAATCCTCGAGCACCGACCCACCTCCGCCACACCCACCACCGTCTCCGCCGCCACAACCTCCACCTCTGCCGCCACCTCAACCTCCACCTCCACCTCCACCGCAAATGGGTTCTTCACCTCACTCTACTCCACCATCTGCATCCTCCTCTCTCTCTTCGCCACCAACCCCTTCGCCAAGCTCACCAACGAGGACCTCGCCGCCCCTACGCCGCCGTGGCAAGCCGGGTTTGTTGGGGACTACGAGTCCTACTCGTTCCCGGTGTCTAGCTCTCAGGCCCAGTTGAGGGTCCAGGAGAATGTGAAGAGATATGCTAGGAACTATGCTTGGTTGTTGGTCATCTTCTTCGCTTGTTCTCTGTAAGTTGTTTATTTCTTTCTCTCTCTCTGTGGTTTGTGGTGGGTTTTGAGAATTGGGTTCTGCTTGTATAGAATTTGGTGTGGATTTTCTGGGTTAAAGAGAGAAGCTTGGGGTAAATGAGGTGTCGTTTATCTTTGTTTTCGGATTCTTGGGTGAGTTTTCTGAACTGGGTTCTGTTTGACTCTGCGTTTTATTGCTGCAAAAACTTCAGAAAGTTGAAAATTTTGGATACCTTTTGTGTTATTTGTTGCTTTGCAATTCCAAATGTGGAGTTCTTATTCAAAATGGCTGCGAACTCGACTTGCAAGCTTTTTTTTTTTTTTGTCGAAATTTCTGAATATTGATATGTTTTTCCTTTGACTAGATAACATTAGTACTGAATTCCTGGTATTGGCTATGTTAAAAGGTTTTGACTGGTGAATTGTAGTAACTCTAGAATTATTAGGGCATATGGAATGGTTTGAGTGGTTTAGATTGTGAGGAATTTTGCTGAGCAGTTCATTTACTTCAATCTGAATATATACTCCTCCTTGTCTGTTGGTAGTCCGAATGCTATCTTTTTCGGTAGAAGTTGGTAGAGTTCATTATTTCCCTAGTGAAGGGGAGATGAAATGTAAAGCTATAGCTGCCTCTACTTTGCTCCATAAGTGAGAGCTTTAAGAAGGCTTAATGTCAATAATGTGTGTGGTCATATTGAGTGAGTGTCCTCTTAAATAGTAGAAATGGTTCAACTACTCTCACCTCTGATAGTTTTATTTGTGTTTGTTGATTTGCTTATAGATATCAAATGCCATTGGCTGCTGCTGGATTGATATTTTGTTTGGCACTATGGGAAATCTTTAAGCTCTGCGGTGGAATGTGGGGACTGGATCAGTACCCAACAATTCAGCAAACCATAATACGTGTTGCTCAATGTGGTGAGATATCGACTCTTTCTGTTTAGGAAGTATTCTCTTGTGCATGTTTTTGAGACCGAGTTGTCTGTTGTGCACTGGAGATCCAATTACTTGATCCCCCGTTATATGCTTTAGCAACTAACAAAGTTATCTTGGCATCCATTAATGTGGGGAACTCTTTTGGGGGAAAGCAGTTGCATATACTTGATAGTTAATCTAGTATGGAAACTAATAGAGGTTTTCCACTTTTATGGCTGACCCAATGAGGAATCTGCTAGGAGTACATACAATGCCATTTCTGTAGGGAAATTTTGTTTTTCTTGCTTGCATCCCTTGTCAACCTTCTTTTTCTAGGTTAGTAAGGTACATTATGGTTGGAAGGATGGTCTCCAGCCAGACCTCTTTGGTCATGTTAGCCAAATAGTTGCCCAAGGATTGTCTTATCTTGTGAAAAACTTCATAATCCTTTTTAGTCCATTATCATTAATTTTGGGTGTACAGAAGTGGTCTTTCAGTTAACTTCCTTATTTGCCTTCTCCCAAACTGTTACTTCTGACTCATATGATATCTGATGAAAATAAGTGTTTTGTAACATAAATTCGACTTCATCTTTGCAGTAGCTGCTGTTATCCTGATATATTCGGGTGTTCAAATGGCTCTATTCTCGGCACTTAGTGTCACTTATGCAGGTGATGTTTTAGTATTCCTAGCATATTCTTGTATGGACAAGACTGTATAATTTCTTGAGCTAGTTCTTGGGATTTTCTTAATAAAAAAATATATTTCGAAGTGAAATACTACACAATGAATTTTGTATAAGATTTCATTCTCACAGAAACTCGTTAAAAAAAAAATTGATTTTTGTGTGTGTAATAATTGTGTAAAAATATCTCTGTTATGGCAAAGGTGTTGTATTCTCTTCTAGGAAAAACTTGATTTCCTTTTTTTTTTAATTACCAATAAACCTAACTGATCATAGTCAATCTTGAAATCAAAGGACAAAACTTGGCCTAAATGTAGTCTATTTATTTATATGGGAGTATCTGAACCATTGCAGGAATGATACTGCACACCGGATTTCGGACGCTGACTCGTGCAAAGCAAGCTTCTCGTGGTAGATCGAGATGATAGGATCTAAGCTTCTTTATCATTACAATCAAAAGGGCTAGAGTCGAACGCTTGAGCTATAGTGATGGTCCCATCATTTGAGAAATGGAGAAATTACATCCTGTAATGTCCTGATATTGCTGGTGTCACCAATGCTCATTTTGATTCTTATTTTCAACCGTTAGGAACAAAATTTTCCTAAGCAGAAAAAATGGAACGAATCATGCAGTGATAGTTTGTCTGATAGCATGCAGGTGTAAATTAATTAATTAGTTATTTTTTGGCCAAATTTCGTGAATTTTGAAATCTTCATATCTTATTCTTGTAAATATTCTGGATTTGGGGATAAATCTGCATCTCTAATTTTCAACACTAAAATTTAGAAATAGAAAAAGGGGGGTGGAATTGTAATGCTTTTGTAGATTTCAATCCAAAAGTTTCAAAAACTAGTTGAAGGCATTATGGTTGGATCATTCCGATTTCCGAGCACAAGATAACAATTTAGAAATAGAAAAACGTCAAATCATCGCTTCTGGGATCAAACAAGCGTGCGAGTTGTCATGTTGGGGACTTGGGACTTCAAGCTTTCCCCCTTCATTGTTCCAAAACCCTCTTGACAAAATTCCAAAATGCCACTTTCCACACAAAAAAGTTTCTATAGGAAAACAAATTTTCTTGGTTTTAAATTCTTCAAACACTTCGAAACAAACCTTCAATCTGAAATGTTTCTCCACTCCAATATGACTAATACATAACCTGAGATCGAGAGTCCTAGCCCTGTTAGTTATTCTATACATAACCTTCTTATGGGGGATTTTCTTTGTCTCTATATTTCTTGGGGATTTAGGCGAGGTCTAGTCCTCTTAAGCCCAAGTCAGAACATCTGAACATGAATGAAGAATCGAAAGATTTGCATGAGATTGGAGAGGAATTGAAGAAAGCCGATTAAAACGCAATAATCGGGTTTCACCAAAGATGTTTTGTACATTAGAATGCACATAAAATTGCAGAATCTAACTAGTTGATAAATAAAATGAAAGAGATATCAATTAAATATTAAGAAAAGTTACAAAAGCTTGAACTTAAATTGCCCAAAATCAATCCAATCAGAAAAATAAAATCCCAAAAATCAAAGTATGAGCTTCTAAGTTTGTGCTGATACGAGTTTAAATTTAATTAAACAAATCGAATATCGGCATGTCGTCATCACTTTCTTCCTCTGGTTCTTCCTGCACATTGAGAGGCAAAAGAGAAGTCAAAAACAAGTTCAACCAAACAAGAACAGTGATTATGCATATATATATATATATATATATATATATGTATGGCACAAACTTATTCCAAGTGTTGATAATCAGACTACTCATTCCCCCAGATTGATGATAAATAGAATAATAGAGCAACAAAGTTATGCAAAGATAGTAGTACTACTAAACAAGGAATTGGATTATAAAATATCATAAAAAAGAAAAGTGAAATCTAAGCAGAGAACTATAACGACATTCTTACCTTCTTCTCCTCAACTGCAGGAGCAGCAGCACTTGCAGCAGCAGCCATAGCTACCGGAGATGGAGCCGAACCAACGGCATTCATAATAAGGTCCCCAAGGTTCCTCTTCTCAGCAAATTTGGCAAAGAGGCTTGGCCAGAAGGATTCTACTTCCACGTTTGCAGATTTCACCAAGGTAGCAATCTTCTCTGCCTATTCCAACCAAAGTCAAAACACAAAGTAAGGGTCTAATTATTACAAAACAACATCATGCAAGTGGAAAAGAAACATAAACGTACTACAAAAAGAACATATAAAGCATACTAAAGAAAGCGACAAAAAAAGAAGAAAGAAAAAGATGGTCTTACTGTGATTGGGATGCCATCGTCGTGAAGAATCGCGGTGGCATAGGTGCAAGCGAGTACACCGGTCGACATTGTACTGCAAAGATTGGAGATTGGCTTCGATGGTTTTGGGATTTGGGACGATGAGTTTGTTCTTTCCCTGGAGGAGGTATACTTATAGGGGATAGGAGGTGTGAAGTAAAGAACCCCAAATATATTTGGAATCCTAAATATATTTGGAATCCTAGCTAGTCAGATATTTCCAAGTGATCTTTTTTGACTTAACAAATGGAAAGTGAACATCCATGATCCTTTCCGAATAAAACAAATAAAATATCTATTTTCTGTCCTTAATTTAATGATTGAATCTTTGTCTAAGACTCTAAGTTCTTTTTTATGAATTGTGTACGTTTAAATCCTCAAAATTGTGTAATTGAGAACTGTATTTTTGTAATTCATTAAAATAATATTTTTGGCAAGTTCAGCCATAAAGATTTGTAGATATTTTTCTTTTACCCAAGTATTCTTGGAACTCAAGTTTTATTTGGAGATCAAATAGGAGCTAGCTCGATATTACGTAGTTCTCCATACATCGAGAAACTTATTGCCTTATTCTAAAATTCTAAATGAGTCTCAACTGTTGGAAAAAAAATTGAGGATAAATTCATACTTTTGAGTAATTTAGGTAATCAAGATCCATAAAACCTTAGTCAGGCTAGGAAATATTCAACTTTGAAACCCTAATCAAAAGTAACCTTGAATCATTGTTCAAAAAGAAAATTATACCAAAAATCACAGCAATCTCTTGAAGTGATGCCGTGACTTCCTAGGCCAGCTTGGGTTTGTCATAAAACCCCTAAGCTGGCTTGGGCAAGTAGTGGCGGCAGCAAGGGTGTCTAGGTGGCACCGCCATCCAGGGTTTTTTTGTTGTTTTTTTACACCCTCATATGGTTAATGATTCTGTCATCATTTGATAGTCATTTATTTGCCAGAAGTAGGAAGACATAAAAAAAACAAACAAACAAACACTTTGGGCACGAATGTGAAAGATCTCCCAACTTGATGAATGCACACACTGCCTCCTTGCTTTGGGCAGAAGATCCAAAGTAAATTACAAATTAATTATCCTGAGTCCTGACTAGTATTTCATTTTAGCATCCAACGTTGTTACAATATATCCTCATATATGTCATGGTGCGATTTAAGCCTATAACGTGTTTTAACTCGCTCAACTACTCTATGCAATAACCCAAACTACTTATAATCCCAAAGTTCTCAAGATTTCAGAAATCCAACAATGTACTTAAAACAGTCTAAGCAGAAGGAAGTAGACAGTAAACCTTGATAATTGGGTACTAAATGTTATGACCCTTATAGTTGAGGGGATCAAAATGCAGTTCACTCTTAATAAAAAGTATCGGAAACATTACAATGGTAATCTTATAATATAGCAAATTCCTAATTATAGGGCAATGCTACTACTCGGAAACAAAAATGTAGAACCAAAAAATCTAAATATTTAAGATAATGAGAACACAGTTTCTTACAATGATATGTACATTGAATCAGAGAACAAATGCATAAACACGAATCACACTACAAATCAAATATTCAATCACTACTCAAACCTCTTTCACGCTGGACTTAGATCGCGTGAAACTTGCCCTTGCCATCTGCATCACAAAATTAAAACCAAGCATTAGATATTTGTATATAAGAAAAATTATTCTCTGGTTCTAAGGAGGGTGAAAATTTATTGACAAGAATACTTTTAGCACTCCTATCAGTCTTAACCTATGTAATGCTCAACTTATTGCTCAGTCTACGCATTTTTGAACTTGCTCTCTTTTTCACATTTATCCCATAATTTTCTGCTTGTATTTCTCTTGCTTCCCTGAACTGAGCTTATCATTCTTATCTCTTTTTACAGAGCTCTCTTGCCCTTAGGCTTCTCTCTAAATAATGATACACACACACACACAGGCTGTACAAGTATTCATATCGAAATGATTATTCTAATCCTCTTGACATATTGCAAGTCTAGATATACACTCACTGCACAAGTATTCATATCTAATTGATTATTCTAATCCTCTTGACAAATTGCAAGTCTAAATATTAGAATAATATTTAGACTTTAGGGACCCTTTCAATTCTCTTTACATTACTATGAGTATCTGATAAGGTGAAAAAGGAATGACCAAGCTCAAATATTACTAGTGAACCAAAAAAGGCAAAAGACGAAGATTGAGGTTAAATCATTTTGGAAATAAAAGGAAAGATGTATAGAAATAAATTATATTTAGTAGGTGTAAAATGTTTGCCTGAAGTACTGAATTGCACACATTCTAAATCAACATGAGCTATTATGGGAAAGAAACAACTTCACTAACCTCGAGAGCAAAAATCTTGCAAGTGGGCTTATATTTGCATTTGACTGAAACTCCTTGTTTTGCTGCCTTTTCTTGCTATCAGCTTCTGTATTTGTGTGTTGCGTTTCTCCAGAAGTTGTCTTACCCTTAGAGAAGATGCGAGCCGCCAGCTCCTGTAGATCTTTCAAGGAAGATTCCTTGGAACTATTTGAACTGCAAAGGTTTTCTTCTATGAGTCTCATGGACAACACGCCATGATGATGAGAGAGAGAGAGAGAGAGAGATTCACCTTGCTAATCGCTGAAGCAATTTGCTGACAAAAACTTCACACGCTCCAGGTTTCAAGCTCTCCAAATTCACCAGCGACCTTGCAACCGACCGCACTTCTGACCCTTCTAACTCATCAGCAACCGCCTACATATTATAGGTACAAGAAACACTGACCTCATTTCACATGTTTGCATACATGAAGAGGTAACAGCAAGTAGGTTGATAGCATATACAGACTAAATAGTTGCAACTTAGGAACCACCTCGTCATAAGCCTAAGCCTAGAACATATGATCTCTATCCCATAAAGCACCCATCTTAGAGACATCAAATTGTTTTTTGCAAAACCTACTATACCCCCTAAAATAGGTCTCACTTACTTTCATTGCAGCAAGTGTTTGTGATTGAAAGCAACCAGCCTTGGGGACTGCATAGCACTTTGAAATGTGCGTGCCAATGCTACTTATTCTTACTTAAGAAACACCCAAACATTCTGACAACAATACTATCCTGAGCCGGAAAAAGAAGGAAAAGAAGACAAATACTGCTTTTATGTCTTTGACAACTAGTACATGCAGTTCTTGAAGGTATTGTTCTAGACAATGCCAAATGAGTACAAGCAAAGTGAAAGTACAATTTAAAACCACAATATTACCCCCAGACACCATATGGAAGAAACTACTTGTATGTACATATTTGGGAGCTCACCTCTTTCAAGGAAGGGATGAGCAGCATTGATAATGCTGCAGATGATGACATTACTTTTTCACTTTCTTCATCATCACTTGCTTGAGATGATCTTGAAGATGCTTTTGGTGCGTCAAAGTAGTCATCAGATTGTCTGAGGTGAAGAGGGTTCCTCTATAAATTAGAAGTTCTCAACCCTATTTCATAAGTGTATACATGTGTGGGTGCCAGTGTGGGTAGAGCTAGAGTTCCTGGAAAGAAGTTTCCCAGAAAATGTACCTGGTAGAATCAGAGCTATTTGTCATCCGCCCTATTCTGCTATCTTGCGAATCATAGTTGACCTTCGTCAGCCCAGACTTTTCTCTAGCATTTCCTTTCCTCCCTTGAATTGCTGCCTTTGCCTGCATAAACATTGTCAACCAAAAATTCAGCTTCAATAGGTAAACATTTTGAAAGACGCCAAAAGAACTTCAGGATTCAGTTTTTTTTTTTTTTTCCCAACCTAAATTAGATTTTTAACAAAAATATGACAACCGAGAAAATTACAGATTCAAACCTTGGAGGAGACTGGATGTGGGAAGACAATCAATTTTATAATCAATAAAAGGTATATGGAAAGAAAAAACTTTTCAAATTTGATACTCTATGCATAAAATGTAACCGATGAGTACTTCATATGTTTAAGAATGTACCTTTTATTATTTATTTATTAGAATTAAAACTAGATTGATCTTGCTTGGTGTCAAGGACGTCATATTGTTAGGTACCACCAGCATTTTGCTGATATTCTGACTCACATTGAACTGAATTACATTATAGATAAGAACTTCAATGCTAGGATTGAACTAACTAATATCATAGAGCAAAAACCACCTCTGCAAGATTCATGGCACTGTCTTCAATTGAAGAACTTGAAGTTCTCTCTTGAATTCCCAGCCTCGATCTTGGCGTTCGAGGAGAATCAGAATCATCAAGCTGGCCACGAAAAACAACAGTTCCACTGGAAGAAGCATCTTCATAAGAAGCATATGTGCTGCTGGTCTACAAAGCAAAAGGAGCTTATCTCAGTTCATAAAATTAAGACTTCAATACTTTGTATTCTTTCCTAATAGTACAGATTAGTACCAGAGAGTTTTGATCACGAAACTGAGAAGATGACTGAGATCCTTTGGGTGTTCGTATAACAACAGTTCCAGACCCACTTACAGTCAAATCTTCCTGGAAATACATCATCACATTGGTGTAAACAATTATGAACGCCAACTCGAGTCAAGTAAATGAAATTTCATACAAATTGATACAAGCATAACTGCTAGCTATGCATCTTAGTTAACTTAAAGCCAGTAAAAGCAGAGAGAACTCGAAAGTCAAAAAAACAAGTAACTGCATCAAATAGCTTAAACATGACAAAAATCTATACTACTACTATGTCATTTATTAGATCATTAAACAGTTTAACACTGCAACAGTTATGCTGGTTAAGTTCTACAGAAATGGATACTCTTGACACCCAGATATATGCAAAAAAACAAAACTTCCTAGAGAACTAATTGTAGGGCTGCAATACAGCTATTATAGCACACACTGCATCTTCCCCCGGCACGATAAAACTGAGGAATGACTAGGCATGTTTCTACACCAAACCTTCACCAATTATTTAGAAGAGATCAAATCAGTGGATGCAACTTGTATCAAATATGCGCGTGCACACACGCACACGCACACGCACAGAGAGAGAGAGAGAGAGAGAGAGAGTTACATCTTCATCTTCATGCAAATCATGTTGTGCACTCCCAGGTGACAAATGTCGGTTACTATTCTCGGGGAGCCTTTCAGGTGTAACCTGATTATACCGGCCTTCTGGCTTTCTTTCTCTTGCCTGAGGTGGTTTTACGGCTGCTACACTTCTAATAGTCCCTGTACCCTGTGATCCAATGCTGAAATCCCATCCAGCATTTTTCATGGTCTTACCCTGTTCACTGCAAATTAGAACATGTCAGTAATAGTTAAACCAGACAATCAGAAAAGGCACTAGTAATCAGCGATTTTCTGACCCACCTAGCTCGAACTGTTTCATCTCTTATATTTCTTGTCACCTTCACGGTATCAGACGTCTCCCCTCTAGCCGTAGGACCATTTCTAGTGGTGTCATCATCTTCCTTTATCGGGTACTTTGGACGTTCCCTGTATGTTAACAAAAAGAAGATGGCCAATCAAAACCACACTGACAAATGAATGTGCTCATATAGTAAAAGAAGTTGCAAACTGAGGTGCACTTGTGTACACTTTTACATTATCTATGCAGCCAAAGGCCAGGTGAGCATCCTTGTGCAGATGCTCACCGTAGAAAGAATCTTCAGTGAAGAACACATAAGAAAATGACAAGCATACAGCAATATATGGCACCTTATTCTCTCAAGAAGTCTTGGACTCTTCCTAGCAGTCCTAATAAAGCGGTGCTTTAGCAGTTCCTTGGCACTTGCACGCTGAGAAGAAAGAAAGCAAACAAAAAAGAGTGATAATAAGAAAACTTGTAGAATTCATTAAACAAGACATTGGAAGGTCATATTAAAAAACAGAGATAGATCCGCATCTTGTCTCATTGTTTTTATTGGATACGCATATCCTATAAGAACCACATACATGACAAGGATTATCTAGAGAGCATATTCTATAAGTGATCACTGTTCTGAACTGAACTCCAATAACCTCAATCCATATATGACTTTAGCATTTCCAACAAGGAATATGTATTCATCGGTCATGGCTTTAAAGGGGCAGTTAAGACTTAGACCACCTTCAGTAGGATATGAATGGGAGAAAAAGAGCTATACTAGAGTGATTAAATTTTCTATTTCTGATTTTTTTTTTTTCCTATTGAATTGTATTTTTATAGTCTTTGCCCCAATTTGATTAGATTCATTTCTTTTAGAATTTTATGGAGAACGGACATAGTGAGATTTTAAAAATCTATGCGTAAGTGGTTCTTAACATTTATATATATATATAGTGATTAAATTTTCTATTTCTGATTTTTTTCCCCATCGAATTGTATTTTTTACTCTTTGTCCCAATTTGATTAGATTCATTTCTTTTAGAATTTTATGGAGAACGGACAGTGGGATTTTAAAAATCTAATGTGTAAATGGTTCTTAATATATATATATATACAGGGCCCTCTATATATAAGGATGAAAATTTAGTAGGATTTTATGCTGGTACAAGTACTTACCTCAGCAGGTACCTTCTTCAAACATAGTGAAACAAATTCTTTCATAGGTCGAGAAAAATGCTCATCCAACTGCACAATAAACACACAGAAACCTTTTTATGGTGAATAATATCTCCAAATGACTAAGAGCATTTTAACTCTATACATTTTTTAGCAAGGATACATTGATCAATGTGACACAGTATACTGGGAGACCTGAGGTGGATTTTCTCAAGGTATAATGAGCATTTTAACTCTATACATTTTTTAGCAAGGATACATTGATCAATGTGACACGAAGTATACTGGGAGACCTGAGGTGGATTTTCTCGAGGTATAATGAAAAGAACTCTCATTGGGTGAAGATCGGCAAGTGGCGGCTCCCCTTTCGCCATCTCAATAGCAGTAATTCCGAGAGACCAGATATCTGCCTGCATAAAAGGTCCATGAGAGAGAGAGAGAGAGATGTCTAAACACCAAAAGACAAAGATCCGAAAAGAAAATAACTGCTTCAATAGATACCTTCTCATTGTATCCTTCAGAATTTTGAATAACTTCTGGAGCCATCCAGAATGGTGTTCCTACAAATGTCTGGGGTTGTTAAAAAAATTAGTGCTTTCTAGCTAGCATGCAACATTTGTGATATTGCTTGTACATTGCAATCTAACATTCCATATTACGTGTGACTGCTAGTAGTAGGAAATACATAGGCCACCCTCCCCCTTCCCCAACAAATTTTAGTCAGGAAACTGAAATTTAGAATTATTTACCACTGAGAAAATCAGCAAAAGACAAACTAGGAACGGACATAAAGTGGGGACACAAAAAATGATAAGTCAAAATACATAGAAATTGAAGCATATCCCCAACAGTCATTCAATTGGTTTGATCAACAAACAAAATAAATTTATGTTTGATATGGTACCTTCCTCCTTGATATTGTCCTTGTGAGTTGTGCGGAAACACCAAAGTCTGCCACCTGTTACAAGTCACAATCGTAACTTGGAAGACCAAATGCGGATAAATTTAACAACACCCTTCAATACAGATCCTTCTTCCACTTAGTTAATTCCCTATATGGATTATAGGCGTTTTGAGCAAGAATTTATACCTTAACATCACCATTTTCTGTCAATAAAATGTTTGCCGCTGCAAGATTTATAAAACATACATCAAAACATGAGCTAGAACAAGAAAGGTGAAATGAGTGAAACTAACATGACACTGTAAATGACAAACAAGAGACTGAAGTAGAGGATATCAAACATTTCATATGATTCTGTGATAGTTGACAAACATGTATAATCAGGTAGAAACTTAGTGGGGGGAAGTGAAAAACCTTTAATATCTCTGTGAATTTTTCCTTCATTATGTAAATATTCAATTGCATGCAACAAGTCACGAAGAATGCAAGCCATT
The DNA here is from genome assembly GCF_958449725.1 of Rosa rugosa. NCBI lineage: Eukaryota > Viridiplantae > Streptophyta > Magnoliopsida > Rosales > Rosaceae > Rosa > Rosa rugosa. The sequence continues at coordinate 50,873,974 of NC_084821.1, read as the reverse complement.
GACATTTCATCCAGTGGCGGACCAGACTGGAGCTGCATAAACACAATTAGTGAATGATTTATTAAGTTTTTCACATCAGTTAATAAAAACCACATATAGATCGATATGACAAAAACTAGCCTCCTGCTTTTTGTTTTTTCTTAAAAAAATGTGAAAAGGTAAATAAAAAATGGAAAACAAAATAAATAATAACAACAACAAAAAATGAGTTTTCAGATAAAAAGGAAAAATAAGTGGGAAGTGGTTAGTACTTCCACTTTTTATGGCCAATGGCAATTTTTCCCATTTTACCCTCTCTTGATAAAAATTTTCTCTTCTGCAAATTAGTAAATCAAGGGCATAATAGGAGTTTCAAAAATGTAACCCCAATGACTGTTTGCTTAATATATAAGATTACAACATCAAATGGACGCTAAAGCACTAATCTTGTCTCACTCATTGTTAAAGAATTTCCATGTAGTGTCATTATATAAAATATACGAAGGAAAGTTTGATAGTCCTACTTTCTGAAGACTCATCACCTAAACCAAATAATGTATCAAAGAACTGCACATGATTATAGCAAGCAAACAATATCTTCCTAGATGGCAACCTTACCATGCAAGAAGACACTTAATCAAATGGTATTACTAACAAATGATGACATAACACCCAAAAGAATGGTTTTAGTGGAAATATAATGCTGATAGATTGGCAAATTATAAAGAAAGGTTCCACAAGCCGTTAAATAAAAGCAATCTCATTTGAACACACTGAGTATGTACAAACAACAGAAGTAACCTACTAGATCAGCAACAGAGCCACCAGCCATGTATTCCATTATTATCCATAGTTTTGTCTGGTTGAGATAGGAACCATAATACTCTGTAATATAAGGAGATCGACATTGTGACAAAACAGAAATTTCCTGGCACACATATGAGCAGAATTAGCAACCTAATCTTTGCTTTTCATTAATGGCAATGTACCAGCTATAAAAATATGAGGTAGTACCTTTTGAATGTCCTCAATTTCGTCCTCTCTGCATAAAACAATAAGAGAACAATTCACATTGAAGCAAAGGTTGATGAAAATCGAGTACATGGGAGAAGCATACTTAAATCTTGAGTGAGATTGATTAGTAATAAACAATACTGCATAATGACGAATCAAGCCAAGGATGCATTGTAAAAGAGTTTCTCATTAAAGGGCAATCAAAATAAATAAAAACAGAATCACTTCTATTAATTAAGCAGCAAGTCCAACGAACCATTACAAAATACCATGATGATGCAGGAAAACACATCATTCAGAAGGTTGATGATGGGAGAATGGTAGTCATCTAAAGCTTTTTTTCCCAACCAAATATCATGTTTTATTAATTCAACAATGACTTTTCTGTAGGCCATCCTGGACCAACAGCATCCAATAAAAGATAGCCTAACTTCAGTTAGCACAATTGTGTCAGAATGCAAAGTGATTCAAGTACCTATGAACCATCCTGAAGCAAGAACCTCTAATATAAGAACTATATAGCTGAATTTCAGTCGGTAAAATTATGTAGCTTAACTGAGTCAGTGCTAGGTCATCAAAGGTGGCATCCTAGGAAACTTATGAAGACCTATAATCAATATCCATAGACTCACAAGTCACAACTCAGTTATCGATTCCAAGTACTTCGATCCATAAATACTTGATCTTAGTGTAACAAACTTGTGATAATTATCAGTATGAGCCTGGGAAATTTTTCATGTAACAAGCTAGAAATCATTCATATAACTAACCAAAAAATATATATATATATATATATGATCATGGGAAATATTATGCGTACTGTTGTTCAGCCTGTCTTGGCAAATATACTAGAATAAGTAATAAAGCAAGAGATAAAAGCTACTATTATGGCTAGTCACATGCAGTCCAAAGGAAGAAGAAGCATATAACACAGAGAAGTATAGTATACTTACGACTCTTCCAAATCAATTACTTTGATTGCAACTTCTTTGTTAAGATCCCTATCAAACCTGTAAATCAGGGAAGGGATCAGGAGTCACCACCTCAGTGTGCGATCAATTCACCAAAATCAAACACATATTGTACACAAATAACAATGGTACACATGAGATGATTATGCCTGTATATGCACAACCATTTGCTAGTATCTGACAGAGCCGTGCAGTATTTGAGTAGTTGCAGAAAGAAATGAAATTGACATGTAAAACTCCAAGTATAAAGCTTTACTCTGCGTATAATTAGCAGAAGTTGTCCTATTAAACATACAATAACACTAAACAACTCACCATAACAAGGCAAGGAGACAACAAAATAGGTCCAACTCAGACACAGCACAAGCCGACTTATACATTATACATGTACAATCTGGAACTTACCCTTTATATACATCACCAAACGATCCCCGTCCAATTAGCTCCAATGAACTAAACCTTGATCCTGCAGCTTCTATCAAACCAGCTGCATCATCCATTTTAATCCACTAGTTGCTTCTCCTCAACTCAGCAGTAAATAAAGGTCACACTACTAAGCTACACTTGTATAAAGGTTTCGCCTTTTCCAGCCAAAAATCTCCAAAACTCTTTAACTTCCAATTCACCACACCCAATTCACCCGAAACAAATATTGGGGTTCAAATACCAAATCTGAAACAGAATTAGCACACAGAAAACTAATCAAAACCCATGTGAATGAAACAAAGAAGTAATCTTTTACGCCAAATCTACCAATTTAAGGACCAAGAGAATGTGAAGAACAATTGGATAACACATATAAATATAAAGAAAAAAGAAAAAAGCACAATGCAACAAGCTCTTGGACTGAAAGCAAAGCATAAATTTTGCCCCAACCCATGTTAGGTGAAGTGGGATTCGCCTAAAGTGACAGCCCAACATGAAATTGTGAATTTCCAGGATACCCAGAAGAGAAATTCAACAGATAAAAGCGAAATGGAAACAACCCAGAATCGGGGTCCCCTTGAATTTAAGTTTATTGTGGGGGCAGTAACATTGAGATTTGAGACTCACCCGAAATGCGATTTGATATGTATGGATTGGAGACATGGATCTTTACCGCGCTGGCCCTCTCTACAGAGGCTTTTGGGAGCTTCAAACAAAGTGCTGCTTCCCTTTATTATTTGGTTTTTTCTTTTCTATCTTTCTTAAATAATGGAGAGTTCTCGTTTGCCCAAGTCAAGTTTTTACATTTGTCTCTGTAATTTCAACCGGTTTTGAATGTGAATAGTGAAAATGGAACCAAACCAGAATTGTAAAGGAGTTTGAGGGTTACAAAAAAACAATGGAATCATTAGGGTAGGGAGTCTCTGTATTATTTGTGCACGGACCATTTTATGATATACATGAACACGTCATTCTGAGTTTCTGACAATCAACATTTTAGATTGAGATTATGTAACTTAATGTATTAACATTTTAATAGTTTTAACAATTTTTATATTCGACAATATGAATCATATGTCTCCGGATTCATAACTCCCTCCCAATGAATTTTCTAGGTTCAAATTAACCCATTTCTGCAACCATAAACAAATGCATACATTATATGTTTAGCTAGTGGAATGACTATATATCCTCTCAATGCTTGCAAGCTCAAATCCTTAATGCATCCACTGGTTGTGCAGTTGGCCACAGAATGACTCGCATAGATTCTTAAAAAATGTAAGTGATGTCGTTAATTTCTGCCGACCAATCCATTCAGACTTTTAAGAGCTAATCAATTTCTTTGTCTGTTCTTGCATGTGGGGAATGGGTAGAATGACTATAATCCATAAAGGTTCAAGCCCAACAATTACAGACACAAAGTCAAAATTGTAAAGCAAATGGAATAGTTAATTATGCATTATTTGTTAATTGGTGCGTGTTAGAATACACAGGATTAGTAGAGAATCCTGATATTATTCCGGGACTTTCTCTTGAAGCTTATTGTCATACAGAGTTTAGGCACCATGTCCCCCCTCCCTCCTGTATTCTATGATTTCATCAATGGGTATAGCTTAAGGACAGCTGATTTGGTCCCCTCCTGTATTCTATGATTTCATCAATGGGTATGGCTTAAAGACAGCCAATTTGGCCCTACCTCCAAAAAAAAAAAAAAAAAAAAAACACAAAAACACAAAAACAAAAACAAACAAATGGTCCAAGAAAATACATCAATAGGCCCTAAAGAAAATTGTAACAGAGTAACACTTCATGTATTGAACATCTAATTAACCAAAAAAAAACAACTAAATCGCATCACTAGTACAACCTTGCAGAATAGATCTAATTTTAAAAATGTTGTTTAAATGTGTTCTTTTTGTTTTTGTTACATCAACAATTGAGAATTACAATAACTAGTATTTCGTAAATTAAACTTATGATCTCTCACAAATTCATGACAATATTGGGTACGTTGGTGGGGTGTGATGATGGTGGCGGCTACGAAGTTGTCAGTGACAACGATGATGGAGTTGGCATTGCAACATTGGTGCTTCTTCACCGGTGTTCTAGTCTTATTCCTTATGGTTGGGCTTAGGTGATTGGGCCATGTTTTGGGCTAGGTCTTTTGGTCGGTTTGGGTTAAGTCTCTTTGTTTCAAGTTATTTTTTTTGTCGTTTTGTTTAGTTTTTTATTTTCAATAAGTCCCTACTATTTTTTGGTGGGATCTAGTGGGCTTCGTTCAGAGCTAGTGGCGAACCATTTGTTTTGTCAATTGGTTCTCTCGTTTATTTTTTTTCATCTAGTTGTAGGTATTTTACGAGTCTATAGTTTGTCGCTTCCATATGTTTTGCTAAGAAATATCTACTTTCATCAAACCACAATTGAGTACTAATGTAGGTTAGTAAGTAAAAGATGATTTTACCTTGGGAACGTGGTGTTCCTGGTGGTCTATAGGCTCGATTGCAAATCGAGCTTTAGTGTGTTCGTAATGAGTAGTATTTGTCAAGTTTTGAGTCCTTCAATTTAGGGTTTCAGATTTGATGCATGTACTATTATAGGTTAAGGCTTTGATTAATGAAACGTGTTTGATAAAAATAAAATAAAAACAAATAATTTTTTTTACTGAAAGTATGGCAACACACCACGAAATGACTCAATAAAAGAATTTTACCTATATATACCGTTACAGTTCATACTCTTACAACTCCAAAAACTACGTACGGTTAAAAAAAAAAAAAGGGAACTAAAGTATAGAGCAGATTATAACCCCGTATTCGAACATTTTATTATGTAATAATATTTCTTTAATATATAGTTTGTTGAAATAGAGTAGATAATTGATCAATTAGACGTATTTTAAAGTTTCATTTATAATTTTTATGTTTTTTTCCAAGTTTCTATAGTTTCTGGCTAATTTTTATCGATATCGATATTTTCTCAAAATTTCCTTCGAAATTTTCATTTTTCGGATGGTCAATATTTCTTCGATCTTTGATATTTTGGTCATTGCTAATTTCCCTATCTTATGATTACAACCAACATATTTTACAAACCTATAATCATCCATCTGGGAAGATCTCCATTCACACCCTAGGTGATTAGGATGACATAATTTTTTTTTCTTCTGGATTTCGATTCAATACCCACAGTGCCCATTCTCAACTATTTAGTGTTTCTCTTTTTTCCTCTATGCTACTGTTCTTCGTCTTTCATGGCAATGGTGATGAACGCAAGGAATTTAGTTATTTTTCGTGCGCGAAGACCTACTCCAATGTATGTCATTCATCACAAGCCAATTTTTCCTTCTGTATGTTTTTCTCCAAAACCTTTGCCAAAGTTATATGCTTACAGTCAAGGCAATCCAGCTTTTCCTTGGGGATTTTGTCCCCCAAAACCATTGGCAAATGTACTTGTTTTCTATTGCTTCTGGATTGGTTGTTTCTTTTGTGTTTCGTACGAAATTTGGTTCATTGAATGTTAGGGTTTAGGGTTCTTGATTGTAGATAATTTTATTTCAATTTGACCAATAAAAAAAAAATCATTTTAGTTATTCATTTCTCATTTTCTTTGATTCCATTCATACTTAGTAGCTTTGTATGAATCTTGTACTTTTGAACTTATAGTTATTCATATTCTCATATTTTCCTAATTAAATTTTATGTTGGTTAACAAACTTGAAATGTGATTCATTTTAGAGCTATACATGATCTTAGATATGTTGTTAAAGAAAAATTGGATATGGCTAATGATGAATCGGATGATAAACTGGATGATAATGAACATGGAATGCGGCATATTCTTTATATTCTGAACTCTGCTTATCTATTAGTTTTGGGGCAAATGAATTGTGATCAGCTGATTGAGTGTGCGTCTGATGGAGTCTTTACAGCATTGTAAATGCGTGTATATGAAGGAATGTATGCAGCTTGGAGAGTGCATGCTATTTAAGGAACTTAAGTTGGAAGTGAAAGTTTTGAAGGAGAAGAAAGTTTTAGGATGTCTAAATCCAGGAAAGTGTGTGAGGGTGAAAGAGTGCTTTCAGACAATGGATTGCTTCGAGAAGGAGATGACTTGGCTATACCCAATTGAGTGCACAATCTAAAACCCCATCAATGTAGTAAAGATAAGTAGGGTATCGTTCTATCTGGGAATTGAGGGTGCTCTTGTCAATTAAACTTCAAAGAAAGAATTATTATTTATAAGTATATATTATGTACAAAAATTAAAAGATAAAAATGGGGTTTGAAAAGTTTGTATTCTAATCTAAGTAAACTAACTATAATGATCGATCAAACCATGAATCAATGAGATGAGATGGACGGATAAGATGTAAGATATAGTCATCAACCATTAACACAAAAACAGAATATCAAATTGCAAATCACGAATGAAAACATGTAATTGGAAGAAATCAATAAAGAACAGAGATGAACGCATACAAAGTTTTTTTTTTTTTTTTTTACTTTCCTTCATTAAATTAACTAGATGAACGCACCATAGTTGACCCTATTAAACATACAACGCTAATGACTGATCAAGTCCCTAACAAAATACACTTAATGCAATAAGTACTAGTTTGATTGATTTAAGAAGAACACACAAGTTAGAACGCTAATCAAGCATGCAAATCTCTTTGTTGATTTACCTAAGGAACTATAGGTTTTCCACTTAGCAATTAAGACCTAGAATGCTAGCATATCTTAATCTGGAATCAATCATGCAATTTGAATACTAAGCTGGCCATCAAAGCACACGAAAACATAAAAGGTGGGATTGAAGAACAAAATCAGCAAACATCCAAGAACATATAATGAAATCGAAATTTACAATCTAAAAATCCTAAAACGTTTTCACACTTCAAGGTTATAGAAAACTAAACATCAAAACACACTTTTTATTTTAACAAAATTTTGAAATATCCATTTAAAACAAAAACCTAGAACGCTAGTGAAATGTTTTTAACGTTACAAGCATATAAAACCAAAAATACATGATAAAAGGTCATGGTTACACTTTTAAAGAAGCTTTAAGAACGCAAGAAGATCTTCAAAGGTGGTGGCGGATGATGAGGCTCACGGCGAGGATGGAATGGAGATGATGAAGCTTGCTTCACGGCTTCAAAGCTGGAGAGGGGCCAAAACTTTGAGAATAAAGGGAAAGGTTTGTGTTTTTGATTCTGGGTTTAGATGATGAATGAAACGTCAAAAGCTTCCCTTATTTATGTTGCACAACATGCCCTAGTGTTTAGGGTTTTCTCTAAGTCTTCTGTATCCTTCAACCAATCAAAATATTGCATGAAAAGTATAAATCCAATGTGAATCTTGATCGCTGAAATCTTCCATGCATATAGACTCAATTTAGGCCTCCATGTAGATATTATGTAATGAGAAAACCTTAATTGATAAATATTCTGCGACTTATTTCTTCCTTGCCTTCATTTCTTTCATTTCTAGCTTTTGATAGCTCATTTCCTGCGTTTCATGCTCAATTATACCTAATTACAACAAACTAAGTTAGAAATGTTGTTGTTAAGGAAATAACTAAGTAAAATATAGAGAGAATGTCATTAAAAACGTCGCATAAAATGCTTTGATCATGAATGAAAAGGGGAATTTATCATTGAGTAAAGTGATAAAGGGAGGTTTCATGCCATTGTTTACTACTCTTGAACCTGTCACATGGGTGATTATATTGGTGATATATGTTGGTTTATTATTACCTAATTCAAAGATTTTTCGACTTGCCTCTAAGGTGGTTTATAATTTTTCACGGTTTTGGTATTACCCACTTTAAGTTTTTAGGAGATTGGTTTGGGATGAAATTTGTGGAGTATTTTTAGGAGATTGGTTTGGAATGAAGTTAGAAATGTCGTTGTTAAGGAAATAACTAAGTAAAATATAGAGAGAATGTCATTAAAAACGTCGCATAAAATGCTTTGATCATGAATGAAAAGGAGAATTTATCATTGAGTAAAGTGATAAAGGGAGGTTTCATGCCATTGTTTACTACTCTTGAACCTGTCACATGGGTGATTATATTGTTGATATCTGTTGGTTTATTATTACCTAATTCAAAGATTTTTCGACTTGCCTCTAAGGTGGTTTATAATTTTTCACGGTTTTGGTATTACCCACTTTAAGTTTTTAGGAGATTGGTTTGGGATGAAATTTGTGGAGTATTTTTAGGAGATTGGGTTGGTGATGAAATTTGGGATGAAATTTGTGATGAAATTTGTGGAGTATTTTTAGGAGATTGGTTTGGGATGAAATTTGTGATGAAATTTGTGGAGTATTTTTAGGTGATTGGTTTGGAATGAAGTTAGAAATGTCGTTGTTAAGGAAATAACTAAGTAAAATATAGAGAGAATGTCATTAAAAACGTCGCATAAAATGCTGTGATCATGAATGAAAAGGAGAATTTATCATTGAGTAAAGTGATAAAGGGAGGTTTCATGCCATTGTTTACTACTCTTGAACCTGTCACATGGGTGATTATATTGGTGATATCTGTTGGTTTATTATTACCTAATTCAAAGATTTTTCGACTTGCCTCTAAGGTGGTTTATAATTTTTCACGGTTTTGGTATTACCCACTTTAAGTTTTTAGGAGATTGGTTTGGGATGAAATTTGTGGAGTATTTTTAGGAGATTGGTTTGGAATGAAATTTGTGGAGTATTGTAGTTAGTTGTTTAGATTGGGTGAAAAGTATCGCCACTACTTTCCTCAATCTTTGGTTGTTGTCATGTATATCTTTGGACTTGATGCTGCTTTTCCGATTGTTATACTTGGCTGGTTTTTGACTATTGGGTCCTCACTCACAGTCTCTGTTTTCGTATTTTTTAAAAAAAAAATTTCGATAAAAGAAAACAAAGTTACAGAACAAAGCCTCTAGTACACCCTACACCTAAACTATCAAAAATGTATTTTTCTTTCTTTGGATAATACTCTTTAAGTTTATCTCTTTCTTTGGCTACTATTATTTACAATTTTTTTTTAAAATTATGTAGGTTTTCCACTTTAACTCTAAGTTGGTGAGGTCAGTGTTTAATTAGTTAGTTAACCATATGATTCGATGCTACTCCTTCGTTGTCATTCAATTGTACCCACTACTACAAATATGGCTTTCAATGACAGAAAATTAATGACATTGAACCAAAAACGTAATTAAATGTAACAATTGAAAAAAATTTATGCAATAATAATAACGTAATGACGTTTAAGAAATGTCATTAAACATGTTTAAAAACGATGACGTCTTTGTAATGCCATTATGTTTATGACGATTTTTAAATGCCATGAAAACTAACACAATGACGTTCCCAAAACATCATAGAACTTAATTGATTTTTGTATTTAATTACAAATTAATTTTTTTTAAAGTAAAAAAGAATTAATCGCGTTTGGAAAACGTTGTGAAAAATCTTGTAATGACGTTTGTAAGATGTCATCAAAAGTATTTCAATGACGTTCTATAAATGCCATCAAACTTTTTCTATGACAGTTGAAAATTTTCATAGAAGAATCTTAACATGGCGTCTAGAAAACGTCATTGAAATACTTTTGATGACATCTTACAAACGTCATTAAAAAAATTTTCATGACGTTTTTGAAATGTCATTGTAAAGGTTAGGAAAAGACGGCACCAGTAGAGACAACGTCCGTTATGACGTTTGAAAAACATCATTGAATGTATTTCATGACGTTTTTCAAACATCATAAAAAGTGTTCTGTGTACTAACCCTTGCTTCGACGTACATCTCTATAGACAAGTTTTTTTTTTTTTTTTTTTTTGAACTATCGTTATTTGTCAATTTGTCGTCTTATGGACTAGTCATAGTAACCTACTGGTGTACATCTCTGTTTTTCGGCATTGCTATTTACTGATTTGTAGTGAGCAATTGTTCTTTGACATGATGTCCTGTCAATTCTTCCTTCTAACCTCTTGTTTATGCTTTTCTCCTTTATAATCTTCTATCTTGTGATTCTTTGCTCCATAGTTGAATCAGAGATTACTTTTCAGCTTTTGTATACTTTGCTTTGATGTATGTATTGATTATCTGTGGCTCAAGGTTTGTTTTGCTATTTATGTCCACAGGATTAAGCTTTAATGGTCAGTTTTAGAAGAATCTACCTACTGTAGAGATGGAGTTACCAATCTACTAAATTTTGCAAATGGTTATCTATTTTAACATAGAGATTGTCGGTGAAATTGTGACTTTCAAGTACCATCATCTTTTGTCTAATGTTAACTGGCACACTGAATGTCATTGACCTTGAAATCCTGTGTTTTTAATTTTTACTTTCACCACCAGCATTTCTTGTATTTTTCTGAAGCTCTGCGGCGTAGAAACAAAGACAACTAGGAATCAGTCAAGTAAAATAATCAAACCAGATATGCATGCATCATATATCATCTATAGTGGATCCATTCTCAGATGATGAATGAAACGTCAAAAGCTTCCCTTATTTATGTTGCACAACATGCCCTAGTGTTTAGGGTTTTCTCTAAGTCTTCTGTATCCTTCAACCAATCAAAATATTGCATGAAAAGTATAAATCCAATGTGAATCTTGATCGCTGAAATCTTCCATGCATGTAGACTCAATTTAGGCCTCCATGTAGATATTATGTAATGAGGAAACCTTAATTGATAAATATTCTGCGACTTATTTCTTCCTTGACTTCATTTCTTTCATTTCTAGCTTTTGATAGCTCATTTCCTGCGTTTCATGCTCAATTATACCTAATTACAACAAACTAAGTTAGAAATGTTGTTGTTAAGGAAATAACTAAGTAAAATATAGAGAGAATGTCATTAAAAACGTCGCATAAAATGCTTTGATCATGAATGAAAATGAGAATTTATCATTGAGTAAAGTGATAAAGGGAGGTTTCATGCCATTGTTTACTACTCTTGAACCTGTCACATGGGTGATTATATTGTTGATATCTGTTGGTTTATTATTACCTAATTCAAAGATTTTTCGACTTGCCTCTAAGGTGGTTTATAATTTTTCACGGTTTTGGTATTACCCACTTTAAGTTTTTAGGAGATTGGTTTGGGATGAAATTTGTGGAGTATTTTTAGGAGATTGGTTTGGGATGAAATTTGTGATGAAATTTGTGATGAAATTTGTGGAGTATTTTTAGGTGATTGGTTTGGAATGAAGTTAGAAATGTCGTTGTTAAGGAAATAACTAAGTAAAATATAGAGAGAATGTCATTAAAAACGTCGCATAAAATGCTTTGATCATGAATGAAAAGGAGAATTTATCATTGAGTAAAGTGATAAAGGGAGGTTTCATGCCATTGTTTACTACTCTTGAACCTGTTACATGGGTGATTATATTGGTGATATCTGTTGGTTTATTATTACCTAATTCAAAGATTTTTCGACTTGCCTCTAAGGTGGTTTATAATTTTTCACGGTTTTGGTATTACCCACTTTAAGTTTTTAGGAGATTGGTTTGGGATGAAATTTGTGGAGTATTTTTAGGAGATTGGTTTGGGATGAAATTTGTGATGAAATTTGTGGAGTATTTTTAGGAGATTGGTTTGGAATGAAATTTGTGGAGTATTGTAGTTAGTTGTTTAGATTGGGTGAAAAGTATCGCCACTACTTTCCTCAATCTTTGGTTGTTGTCATGTATATCTTTGGACTTGATGCTGCTTTTCCGATTGTTATACTTGGCTGGTTTTTGACTATTGGGTCCTCACTCACAGTCTCTGTTTTCGTATTTTTTTTAAAAAAAATTTCGATAAAAGAAAACAAATTAAGTTACAGAACAAAGCCTCTAGTACACCCTACACCTAAACTATCGAAAATGTATTTTTCTTTCTTTGGATAATACTCTTTAAGTTTATCTCTTTCTTTGGCTACTATTATTTACAATTTTTTTTAAAATTATGTAGGTTTTCCACTTTAACTCTAAGTTGGTGAGGTCAGTGTTTAATTAGTTTGTTAACCATATGATTCGATGCTACTCCTTCGTTGTCATTCAATTGTACCCACTACTACAAATATGGCTTTCAATGACAGAAAATTAATGACATTGAACCAAAAACGTCATTAAATGTAACAATTGAAAAAAATTTATGCAATAATAATAACGTAATGACGTTTAAGAAATGTCATTAAACATGTTTAAAAACGATGACGTCTTTGTAATGCCATTATGTTTATGACGATTTTTAAATGCCATGAAAACTAACACAATGACGTTCCCAAAACATCATAGAACTTAATTGATTTTTGTATTTAATTACAAATTAATTTTTTTTAAAGTAAAAAAGAATTAATCGCGTTTGGAAAACGTTGTGAAAAATCTTGTAATGACGTTTGTAAGATGTCATCAAAAGTATTTCAATGACGTTCTATAAATGCCATCAAACTTTTTCTATGACAGTTGAAAATTTTCATAGAAGAATCTTAACATGGCGTCTAGAAAACGTCATTGAAATACTTTTGATGACATCTTACAAACGTCATTAAAAAAATTTTCATGACGTTTTTGAAATGTCATTGTAAAGGTTAGGAAAAGACGGCACCAGTAGAGACAACGTCCGTTATGACGTTTGAAAAACATCATTGAATGTATTTCATGACGTTTTTCAAACATCATAAAAAGTGTTCTGTGTACTAGCCCTTGCTTCGACGTACATCTCTATAGACAAGTTTTTTTTTTTTTTTTTTTTTTTTGAACTATCGTTATTTGTCAATTTGTCGTCTTATGGACTAGTCATAGTAACCTACTGGTGTACATCTCTGTTTTTCGGCATTGCTATTTACTGATTTGTAGTGAGCAGTTGTTCTTTGACATGATGTCCTGTCAATTCTTCATTCTAACCTCTTGTTTATGCTTTTCTCCTTTATAATCTTCTATCCTGTGATTCTTTGCTCCATAGTTGAATCAGAGATTACTTTTCAGCTTTTGTATACTTTGCTTTGATGTATGTATTGATTATCTGTGGCTCAAGGTTTGTTTTGCTATTTATGTCCACAGGATTAAGCTTTAATGGTCAGTTTTAGAAGAATCTACCTACTGTAGAGATGGAGTTACCAATCTACTAAATTTTGCAAATGGTTATCTATTTTAACATAGAGATTGTCGGTGAAATTGTGACTTTCAAGTACCATCATCTTTTGTCTAATGTTAACTGGCACACTGAATGTCATTGACCTTGAAATCCTGTGTTTTTAATTTTTACTTTCACCACCAGCATTTCTTGTATTTTTCTGAAGCTCTGCGGCGTAGAAACAAAGACAACTAGGAATCAGTCAAGTAAAATAATCAAACCAGATATGCATGCATCATATATCATCTATAGTGGATCCATTCTCAGATGATGAATGAAACGTCAAAAGCTTCCCTTATTTATGTTGCACAACATGCCCTAGTGTTTAGGGTTTTCTCTAAGTCTTCTGTATCCTTCAACCAATCAAAATATTGCATGAAAAGTATAAATCCAATGTGAATCTTGATCGCTGAAATCTTCCATGCATGTAGACTCAATTTAGGCCTCCATGTAGATATTATGTAATGAGGAAACCTTAATTGATAAATATTCTGCGACTTATTTCTTCCTTGCCTTCATTTCTTTCATTTCTAGCTTTTGATAGCTCATTTCCTGCGTTTCATGCTCAATTATACCTAATTACAACAAACTAAGTTAGAAATGTTGTTGTTAAGGAAATAACTACGTAAAATATAGAGAGAATGTCATTAAAAACGTCGCATAAAATGCTTTGATCATGAATGAAAAGGAGAATTTATCATTGAGTAAAGTGATCGGCCTCGCTACCCAGACCGCCTGCAGACTCGACCCGCCTGCAGCACTAGACCCGATCTGCTCCAAATCGAATTCCGACAACCTCCAGCCTCTGCCCAGCGCTGCACACCAGACGCAGAAGCAACGACGACATGAAAGAAGGAACCAAAGCAACTGAGAGGGGGGTGCAACTGAGAGTGGAAAACACAGTGGCTTCTTCCAACTGCTGTTTTAGAACGCATGTGAGATATATGTTCACATTCTTTTTCTGGGTTGTTTTATTTTTACTGAATATATGTTTGTTCGTCAAGGCATTTGATTTTGTTTTTGGTGTTGTTTGTAATATTGCAATACCATGCAAGTGGTCCGGTGGTTGGGCCTTTGCAAATGAAAGGTGTTGGTGTGGGTTCGAGTCTCCCCAACCTCAAAAATTGGAATTTATTTTGGATTTTTTCATATTTGGTTGGCCAGGGTCAGTTTGGGAATTTCACTTCCGTGTGGGCCCCACCTGGGCTGAGTTGGATCGCCACGTCAGCACCTAAACGACTGAAATTGACTGATTTATCACGAATGGACCTATTGGATGAAGAAATAATAGTGTGGGGGTGTTTTTAATGAAATTGGAAGTCGGGGGACTGAATTGATGTTGGACCAAAAGCACAGGGTACTAAACAGTAATTAGCCCAACAAAAAATAAGGATTACAAAAAGGATTGTATTTTGTTGGTCATTAGTCGCGATTGAGCTGCTACTCTAGATTTACAAAAAGACTGTATTTTACTTGTGACACTACCATTTGTGTTCAATTCGGACCATCCACAGGGGCGGAGGGAGGTAGGGGCCCAATGAGTCTCGTGTCCCACTCAGTTTTTGTGAAAAAAATTATAATATATATAGTATATTAATATTATATTAGAATATGATTTTGTTATATATTTTTAAATTAATTTTTCAACTTTGACTAGTCCATAAGGATGTTCATGTGCACTCCCTTTTTTGCAAACCACACTCCCATTTTCATTATACATGGAGTGAAAAGAAAAACCCTAGAGAGCAAGACTCTGGCATAGCGCCGTTAGCGGAAAAGATCGCAGGCGACTAGAATGATGGCGATGCGTATTCTAGCATGGAATTGTCGAGGGATAGTGAGCAACACAAGGAGATGTGCTTTGATTGATTTGATTTGACAGGAGAAACCAAAAATCTTGTTTCTCTCAGAAACTCTATGTAGTTTGGAGTAACTGGAAACCTTACGAATTAAAGTAGGGTTTGACAATTGGCTAGACTGGCCTAAGGATGACAACAGCCAAGGTATAGCATTCTTGTGGATGAACGAAGCACATGTACGAATCTGGAATTATTCGGCTCAACATGTTGATGTGGCTATAGGAGTGGAAAGAGCGACTGATGAAAAAGGGGATTGTGGGTATATATGGGCATGCACAAATAGTTGATCGACATAATACTCAGAACCTGATGAGACAACTTGCAGCCTAATCAACATTGCCATGGTTGATTATGGGTGATTTTAATGAGATAGCATATAACTATGAGAAGACAGGAGGGGTACCTAGGAGGCATGCTCAAGTTCAGGCTTTCAGAAAAGCAATGATGGATTGTTCTCTCATAGATATGGGGTACAGTGGAAGCTCGTACACTTGGTCCAATTATCAAACGAAAGAGCGGTTGGATCGTAGTATGTGGACAGTGGATTTACAAGGTCTCTTTCCTTCATCTCAAACGACCCATTTGCCACCCAGTTCTTCGGATCATAGTCTGCTAATTGTTGATGTTAGTGAGACTCCTATACCTCAGTCAGGTAGGAGGAAGTTCTTATTTTGGTTTGAATAGTTCTGGGCGACTCACATTGAGTATGAATCGGTGATCCAACGTGGAGCGCAGATTGGTGTGGACGGTGATCCAATGCATCAAGTTTGTTAGTGCATCAAACATACTGGACGAGAATTGACAGGATGGCAGAGGCAGATATTCATGTTTCGACAAGTGAAGATGAGAGCAGTTCGATCTCGTCTAGATGAGCTACTTCGTAAACTGTATGATGCAGTTGACCATGGTGAGAAGAAAATTCTTCAAGAAAGGTTTCAAGAGTTACTTACCTAAGAAGAAACAGTGTGGATTCAACAGTCCCTGAAGCTTTGGCTGAAAGGCGGAGATAGAAACAAGGCCTATTGTCATAGAAGAGCATCCAATCGAAAGCAATGAAATAGAATCTTGGGATTGTTTGATGCATATAACCAGTGGGTGAGTGATATTGCTGGCATTGAAAGGGTGGTTAGTGAATATGATAAGACCATGTTTCGAACTGAGGGGGTGAACAACAGAGCACTGGAACTTATTCTTAATACTGTCCAACCTAGGGTTACTCAAGCCATGAACGAAAAGCTAATAACACCTTATTCTGATGAGAAGATCAAAGCAACGTTATTTCATATGCATCCATCTAAGGCGCTAGGCCCAGATGGGATGTCCCCCTTTTTCTTTTAGAAATACTGGAGTAAAGTGGGTTAAGATGTGTGCAAAGCTGTAAGGTATTTCTTGTCTTCGGGTGTTTTGCTCAAAGAGGTAAACTTTACACATATCACACTTATCCCCAAGGTCAAGAGTCCGAAACATATGTTGTATTTAAGACCTATAGCTTTGTGTAATGTCTTGTATATAATTTGTTCAAAGGTGCTGGCAAACAGATTGAAAAGAATTCTGGGAGATATAATATCGCCATTACAAAGTGCTTTTGTTCCGGATCTTTTGATTTCCAATAATATACTGGTTGCAACTGAAGTAGCTCATCACTTGCATAATAATCGTAGAGGTTGAGATGATAATTTCTCCTTGAAACCGGATATCAGTAAAGCGTATGATAGACTGGAGTGGCCTTTCTTGCAGGCCATGCTTTTGAAGATGGGCTTTGCGACAAATTGGGTGGACTTGATTATGGCAAGTATTCAGACTGTTAGCTATTCTTTCTTAGTGAATGGAGAAGTTCGAGGTTATATTAAACCATCCAGAGGCATCAGGCAGGGTGATCCATTGTCACCATATTTGTTCATCTTGTGTGCAGAAGGCCTCTCATTTTTAATTGAGCAGATTGCACAACAGAAGTGGATTCAGGATATCACTCTTCACCAGGGGAACCACAACTTCATCATCTTCTTTTTGCAGATGACAGCTTTCTGTTTGGTACAACCACTGAGGAAGAATGTCAACAGTTTAGAAATATCTTACATACCTATGAGGTAGCATCAGGCCAAAGAATTAATCTGCAGAAAAGTGAAGTAGTTTTCAGCAAGAATGTTGACTTAGACAAGCAATATCAGTTGGCAGGCCTGTTGGGAGTCCAAAGAGTTGACAAACATGAAAGATACCTGGGACTCCTTACATAAGTGGGGAAAACAAAAACAACAGCTTTTAGTTACTTGACGGAGAAGTTGACAAACAAGGTAGTCAGTTGGAGAGCAAAATTGTTAAGTGGAGCTAGCAAAGAAATTCTTATTAAAGCAGTGGCTCAAACAATACCAAATTATGTAATGAACTGCTACAAGTTACCTGTTGGTTTGTGTGAGGATCTACAACAACTGTGTGCAAGTTTCTGGTGGGGGGACTCCGAGGAGAAACAAAAGATACACTGGAGGTCTTGGGATAGGCTTTGTGTTCCAAAGAAAGAGGGTGGCATGAGCTTTAAAATTTTGCATTGGTTCAATATGGGTATGCTAGCAAAACAGGTTAGAGATTAGTTAAAAACCCTAACTCTCTGGTTGCAAGGCTATATATATATATATAATTTATTTTTTTTTATCCGTATATAGTTTTTTTTTTTTTTTTTTTGTAATTAAAATAAGGGATGAGGCGATACTCTCTGGTTGCAAGGCTATATAAAGCTCTTTATTTCCCTACTAGTGACTTCCTAAGTACATAATTGGGTGAGCAACCATCATTCCCTTGGCGAAGTATATGGGAAGGTCGAGCAGTGCTTGCACAAGGGCTACAGTGGCCAATTGGTAACGGGGAGCATATTGACATTTGGAGAGACCGGTGGCTACCAGATACCTACCCTCGAGGTCCTAGTTCACCACAACCTCAAGATGCCCCAAAAAGAGTCTGTGATTTGATTAATCCGGCCACAAGAAGCTGGGATATTGGTCAACTTGAGCAATGGTTTTCACCGGTGGATAGGGAGTTAATTCTAAGAATCCAACTCAGTAGAAGAGCTCCAAGAGACAGATTGGTGTGGCACTTTAACAACAAGGGTATCTTCACCACAAAAAGTGCATATTATGTTGCACGGGATATGGCTTTGGGGTTGGTTCTTGCTCCTCCACAAGCTGCAGACCCGTATGCTAAACTCTAGTCTGCTATCTGGAATGCAAAAGTGTCGAACAAAGTAGCACTTCAGGTATGGCATTCATGTGTGAATATATTACCTAACCGTACTTGTTTGAGTATGAAAAGTTTTATGGGGGATGTGACATGTCTCACATGCACAAATGGGGTAGAAGATAACGTGCATGTATTTACCAATTGCACATATGCAAAAGAGATATGGGCAGCAGTAGCCATACCACAACCTCAAGGTGGATATGCGGATATAAAGGACTGGCTACTCCAGTTGGTGACTACTCTAGGCAAAGAGGATTTTGCAAAAGTGATGATGCTAATTTGGCGTATATGGCGGAACCAAAACTCCCAGGTGTGGGAAGGCAGCAAGCAACATCCCCATGATGTAGTGTTGATGACCTCTGAATGACTAGAGGACTTTGTCAAAGCCAACGCCTCATACTCTACAGCGAACAAGGAACCAAGGGTGGGTAAAGCCACCGGAGCACTGGCTAAAATGCAATGTGGATGGTGCGTTCGTGGTACAAACTGGACAAAGTGGAGCTGGGGTTGTTTTTAGGGATGCTCATGGACAAGTCCGGGCAGCGGTTGTCCGGCCCTTGCAGTCTATTACTACACCTTTCCATGCAGAACTACAAGCTTTGTTTGAGGCAATTCAAATAGCTGAAGGTATGAACTATAATAGGGTTGTATTTGAAAAAGATTGTTCTATATTGGCAGCTGCAATAAATCAAGAGGAAGGCGACATGTCCATGTGTAGTTTTCTTCTTGATGATATGAAAGAAAGATTGCATACTCATACGGAGTTCAAAGTAACATTTGCTCTGCGTGAGACCAACATAGTGGCTCATAAGTTAGCAAGCAAAGCATGTAATAGTGTTAGCCAAACATGGTTTGGTACTGCTCCCGACTTTATAAGGGATGTCATTCTAAACGAGTGTATTCATTGATTGTTTTAATGAAATTCACTTCAAAAAAAAAAAATGGACATTCACGTGCTCTTTTTTTTTTTTGTTCTTTTTTGTGGGATTATTTGAGGAGATGGACCAGCCTCCCAACCTTGATAATTAATCACATTAATATTTTATATAATATTTTTCTTTCCCAAATTCTTTTAACATCAATAATACAATTAGTTATTAGTTAATGATTCTTATTTTCTTATTACTTACAGATTTTCAAGTCCAATACATAAACGATTAAAAATATATTTTATTATATCAATAACATGTGTGTATAGCAGCGGCGCCACCATCCCGGTTGGTTTCCTTCGTGCCTAGCGACGTTCGCCGTCGAGATTTTGGTTTGGAGGACTGCGTCTCCCTGGGCGAGAAGAAGTCTTCTTTGAAATCGATTCCGGGTTCCGGCAGATCGATCTCTTCCTGGGTCGGGTCATCTATTGGTTTCCAGTGCAGAGGAATAGGGTCTCGGATCGTGTGTTTCTCACCGCCGGCGCCGTTTCGTTCAGTGGGGCAATTGCTTGGTCTGCAGAGAGGAGGCACCTTCGAAGGCTTGCACCTCTGGTGATCAAGGAAACATCAAGGTCGACGTGCGTCGGTCTTTTGCCGGATTGATGGGGTGGTGGAACGGCAGGCCTCCGGAGGGATGGATGGCGGTAGAGGAAGCCTGGCCAATGGAGGCTAGGGCTGCTGTTGTCTCTGCTCGGGTATGGGCTTGGGCTTTTGGGCCTGGACTTGAATTTGGGTTTATGGGCTCTTCTCCATCTGCTCGGATTTGGGCTTGGTTTTTGGAGCCTGGGCTCGAGCTCAAGCTTGGGCTGGTTGAGTTTGTTGCAGTTGCTTCGGATAAGAAGAGCAAGACCAACTTGTTGCCGAGGTTATTGGCTCCCGAAGAGGGCGAGGATGGTGCTGGCTCCAACCCTAAGGGAAAGGAGCTAGCATTTTTCTAAGTCTCTGCTGCTAGACATCTGGTTACAAGCCTTCTAAAGTTGGAGTAATCTCTATGAGCTTTTTATAAGATGTTTCTAATTGTATTTGTACCACAATCGCGTGCTGGCATATTAGACTAGATAAATGATTTTTCCTTAGAATAGCGAGGTTGCCTTGTTTGCTTAGGCTTGCTATCCAGCGAGCGTCCCTTTAGACTTTAATGAGTTTAGTTCGGCTTAGATAGGTTATCTGGATTTCCGGATTTTCTTATGTAAGTTCTGTTAGACTCTGACCTGTTTTCATGGCTTGATTACTAATGAAATCAATTCCTATTCAAAAAAATAAAATAACATGTGTGTATATATATCGTCAAGTATTGATTCTCAATTAATTTTTTTGTGAAGAGTATTTTCTGCTATGTTGTGAAGACTTGTTTAAGTAGTCTAATGGGTGACGAGTTTAGGAATGATTGCTTGATTTCATATATTGAGAAAGACTTTTTTACTAGTATAGATGATAAAACTATCATGCAACGATTTCAAAATATGAAATCTCGTTGAGGATAATTACAATTGTAATAAAAAGAAATTATATTTAAAAATTTTGTATGTTATATATATATATATGTATATATATATATTTTTTTTTTTTGGCCCAGTCACTAACCATCCATTAGCAAGAAACACCCAACTCAAGTGAAGTAGTGAACTGTGTGTTTCGCAGACTGAGCTTTAGCACTTTTATTACTTGAAAGTAGTCCCTATCAAATTGAATTATCCGCTTACTTCGCGTAAGAAGGATACGGAACCAAAATTCAAAGACAACACTGCAACGTCATTTTCAGATGAACCAGAGACCGGCCAGAAGCAAAAAAATACACAACCAAGGGATTTAGTGATCCAATAAATTTTAAATTGCAGTATAACCAATCTTGAAAATCCAAGGGAAAATAACAACAGAAGTCATTAGGAGATTGCATATCAACCCAATCAGTCATGGAACTCCTACAGCATTTGAATAGGTGATCTAGAGGTTCAGTAGTTGCAGGATCTCTAGAACACTTGGCACTATCAGTTAATCCTCTTAGCAATCCAGACACTAGTAAAAACCTATTATGGGCAACAAGCCAGAGAAAGCTCTGTAGTATAGCTGGCACCTGGGCCAATTTGGGTAACTTTCTGAGTTCAAATTTATTTCGTAGGTAGACTTGACATAAAATTTTCCATTGGGAGACAAATCCCAGACAGATTTATCATTCACACTAGCACCTCCACCGGCCTGTGTGCCCAAAATTTTTCATTTACCTTGACAGGATGCATGTATATCATGACAAGATGCAAATCCCAGCCATCACAGTTAAACAATCATGACAGGAATAGGCTTTGTTACAAGCAAAGAAAAGTTACCTATACCAATCCAGTTGTCATTCCAAAAGAGATAAAGGTACCATTTCCCAACCTGCCGACATTGGAAAGAGATAACCACATTGAGGAAGAAGTAGTATTTCCCCTCTATCAAAACCAACTGAAGATCTTGGTAATAATCATTGTTAGGAATGAAAACTTTGTGTGAAAAAAAGAAGAATATACGGATTTGAAACTCTTTATCACAGATTCCATGTAGCAACTTTCATACTACCTTAAGAGGGCTGGACTAGAGTCTGCAACAGAAACCATATATATACAGCTGTAGAGTTGAAGAACCTTTCATCCATCTAATTGGAATACTATGTCTTGTGACTTCCAATGATGATCGATCTGTAGTTTGTAAATGGAAGAAAAATTTAGTCTTCAATCTATATTCCAAAGAAATATAACATTTAATAAATATATTTTTCAATAAAAAATAAAAGGAAGTATCAACGAAATATGACATTGAGGTCCATTTGCAGAACAATGTCTACTACTCGCTTACCCTTTACCACCATTTTGATGTACATGACAAGCAAAGCTCTCCGGGCAACAATGTCCTACTTGACTGGTACATCTCTTCATATATCTCAGCCTGATCAAGTTGTCCAGACCTACTGAAGCGTGCTGCAATTCAGGTATGTATGGTCCTCTAGTCTAGGTTCAATCTCAAACTGTTTCACAATATGGTTCAAATAGTAGACACTTCCAGCACCAATCTCATATGTGCACAAGCAGACAGAACTGCAACAAGAGAATGTGGTTAGCACACTCCTGCTGTTACCATTTCTTGAATCAAATTTAGGGGCTCCTTACCAAGCCCGTGATGGGAAAATCCAGATAGATGGCATTCCAGTTAAGAGAGTCTCGATAAGTCGTATCTAACAAAAAGCTTCATATGCTGCTGGAATGTTACCAGACTTGGAATACATATTGATCAAAGCATTTCCAACAATAAAAGGTTGATTAGTAATCGTGGTGGGAAATGTTGAGGGGATCGGATGAATATTCTAGCTCCGCCCATGTGTCTCACATTGGTTCAATGGTTCAATCGATCAGCATGAGATAATTACAAACAAAGGGATGACTATGGGTTTTTATCACCACTAGGATCAAAACTTTCTTGCACCGGACAGAATGATACTCAACTTTCAAAAGTGATCAAAGAGGTACCTAGACATATAAAAATTGATCAATTTCATACCCAACTTTCAAAAGTGATCAAAAAGGTACCTAGACTTTTAGAAATTGATCAATTTCATACCTCCGTCTATTTTCCGTCACATCTCGGTTCAAACTAAGGGTATTTACAACTTTTCACTCTTTTTTCTTGCTTATGTGAAAGTAGTTGGATCAGTGGTTATTAAGCAATAGAACTACGTGAAAATACAATGGTCTCACCGCCGCCGATGATACCACAAAATTGTAATTTGAATTCGAAAGTTTTGTAGAATTGGAATCCAAATCTGAATACAGAGATGCATAGATGCAACATCAAACCCATAAATTGAAGTGATTTGTGGTCAAAGGAGTCATCAACCATTTATAACCCAATCTTCTTCTTCTATAGAATTAAAATCTTTCATTCAATTTCAATTCCACCATCTTAAGAAACAAATAAGGTAACCACTGCAAGTGGCCTAGTGGTTCTTGCCTAGTTGGGTGTGCTCCCCAACCTAGGTTCGAACCCCGAAGCTGTCAAAGTGGCGAGGCACTGTGCTGCAATGCACAGTTGGAGCATTTCACATGCGCCGAAGGGGTTTATCTTGGGCCTAGGAAGCCTTTGGGTTCCCCTTGACAAAGTCAAAAAAAAAAAAAAAAAAAAAACAAATAAGGTTGGGATGTTTCCCACCTTCTAAAAAAAAAAGAGAATCAATAAAATAAAAAATAATTAAAAATTAATTTTTGTGTGAAAATACTATTATAACCCCAAAAAACACCTCATATGCACCGCACGTGATCAATTTTAACAGAAAAGTCATGGAAAATAAGCCAAGATATCAAGTTGATATGTTTTTAAAAGTTTATGTATCATTTTAATCAATTTTAAAAGTTGGGTATCATTCTGTCTGGTTCAAAAAAGTTTAGATACCGTTAGTGATAAAAACTCTACCACTAGTCCACTACACTTCATACATCTACAACTCATAAATCTACGATCAAAATAAGTTACTCGTGTACTGAGCACATTATAACCCCCGTGTACTCAAACATTTAATTTTGTCGCCGTCACTCCAAATTTAGGCACAGAGCCAAGAGCGCAGATTTAAACCCCAATGCATGACCATAATGTATAATTACAATTTATAACGCGCATGATGTAAGACGACCTAAAATAATATCTTACAAGTACAAGTAACAATTAATCTTATATATCCACAGAGTCAAAGCACATAATTCCGATGTCTTTTGATTTTACTATCTCATGATTCTTATCTCTAAGTCACCTTCTTGTTTATTAGTGCCTGATTTGCAACACAAAAATGCAGTAGGTATAGAAATCAAGGCATTATATATATTATCTCCACCCTCTCCTGCTAGTTGCCACCCCTATATATTCACTAGCATAGACTCCCAGACTTTTCTCCAAACTCAGCTAGATTTTTCTGGACATGTAATTGTTATATTTATTATCATCAATATATTTTGTTGCTGATTAACTATTTAACTTCATCTGGAGCCAATCTTAAATTCAGCATAGCTCTAAGACAGAGCTTCATTGGTGCTTAATCAAGCTCCATAGTCCATAAAAACATAGCAATTCTCTCCGAGTTTTAACAATATACCTACAATATGACTCTCATTAATTTACGATCGAGGATTCTCACTTTCAGTACTTATCTATACAAGTATTCTCTGTATTCTCAAAAAAAAAAAAAAAAAAAGTATTCTCTGAGGGCTAAATTATACGATCGATGGTTCTAGAAGGGTGTGCATATGACACCAGTACGTGTCCCCTTAACCTCGAGTGAGCAATAGCTATGTTTTCTCATTTCTTTTAAGTAATTCGTAGGGAGACCATCATCTGCCTGTGAGATTCTTTTGGTTCCATGGAAGTACAATTATTTTTTTGATACTCTAAATTATAACATTAAGAGATCTCTAACATCAATCGTATACACTAAGACACATGCATGCGCATCAGATCGAATACATGGTGAATACAAATTAAAGCTGAATATCAAACCTGGGAAACTGAAGATTCACAGGGATAGGGTCGAACCCTATTTTATCTGGTCCAAAATATTAAAAACAAGAAAACAAAAAGATTGAACCGACGCTCCTGCATTAATTCTCTATCCATCAGCTGAGAATAAAAGGCAAGAGCCTAAGACCATCTCCAACCATTTAGTCATAAGCCAAAGTCATATGCAAAATTTAACTCCCCTAGTGTCATCACTATTCATTCAATTTTTCCATCTCCAACCATGTTTTTTTTTTTTTTTTTTTTGAGTAAGGCCACGGGGGCGAAATAATCATCACAAGCCAGAATACGCTGTTACATACCCTTCCGCTGTCATTTATAGACAGACAAGAAGTTAGTGGTAGTACCCACAAGTGGTACGTACATATAGTCCTACTCATTATACATTCAAATACGTAGGGATAGCGGATATCCTCCTTCGGTACTACTCCAGAGACGCTAAGGATACATAGAGTGCACATCGGTGCATAGCTTCCTAAATACAAGGAATTTATTGTAATTAGACAAAATGCTAAAAACATAGGGTTGGGCATAGGGCCAAAAAAACCCCAACCCAACATATCTAGATCAAAGAAACACCAAAGAAAGGCCCACTCAAAAGGCCCAGCAGGCCGGGCCCGGCTCCAGCACAGCATCCATCTCCAGCCCTAAACTCCACGTGCAGTTGCAGCAAAGCTTCGCTGACGCCGCTCCACCGTGATCCTTGCCGCCACTGACCCGCCGCGACCCACCACACAGCAGAGCACCCCGCCACCACCTTCCTCCCACCGAAAACTCCCTCAACCCAGTCCCCTGCATACCCACACTGCCACCGATCTTGAACTCAACACCGTGACAGCGTTGACAGCCGAAGCAACCGAGATCGAGGTCCACCAAACCTGCAACACAAAGCCAAGAACCAGAGACGCGACCACCAAAGACCAAAAGCGAAAATCTAGCCTGCAGAAAAACCCCCGAGCAACCACCCCTAGCTACCAGAGTTCTCCGATCCCATGTAGCAATCCCCGTCCGGCAGCAACGTCAGTGAGGCCCAGAGCCACCACCGGACGAAGAAACGTTCGTGCAAAAAACCGCCGCCGATGGTGCTTAGGGTTTTGGGATGAGAGCCTTTCACCCAAAAACAAAAACAAAAAAAAAAATCTATCTCCAACCATGTTTAGTCAAAAGCCAAAGTCATTTAATAAATTAATCATTTTAGAGAATTAATTAACTACAATAGGAATTTATATATCATACATAATTATGTTATATAATATATCGTCATTAATTGTTTAAAAAAATATTTATTTATTTTTGGGAATCTATATATTTTTGCCACGTGTCAATGCTATTCGGATCCGATATCTTATCTCTATCTCGGTTGAGATTTTATTTACCACGTGATAAGATAAGATTTTCTATCTCACCTTTATTACCTATTTTAGTGCCACGTGTCAGTCGTTGAAAGGCTGGTTAGATTACGTTTTTTATTTTTATCTGCCACGTGTCGTATCCTATCTTCAGATATCCTTTTCCAACCCTCCATAAATACGGAGTCATTCACTCCATCATAGCTCACCAATTCACAAACACATCTCTTCTCATATCAGAAGCTTAGAAATTCTGAACTTCCTTTTCATTTTATATTTTTGGTTCCTTGTTGCAATGAATAGGTTCCGGAAAGTTCATGTATACGCTCCCACAATCTTTTTTTCTCTTGACTAGTACCCTTAGAACCGTCTTCACCAACGGTAACTACAGCTACACACAAGGCTATATCTTCAGCGGCCTTCCAACACTCTTGTCTTGGGTTAGGCATCTTCTAAAAAAAACAGTGGTGAAAAATAATGAAATTTGGAGGAGATTGGAGATGTTTTGGAGTGAAAAATTATGAAGAAGAGGGTTGGTATTTATAGAATTTGTTAAAGTTACTGTTCCAACGGGCAAAAAACATTTTTCTGATTTTTTAGAAATTTTTCTTTTATTTTTTCAATTTTTTTTGGTTTAAAACACATTTACTTTATTATTAACCGTTGATTTTAATCCATACAGTTTTTGAACCGTCAGATTAGATATTCAGTAAATATATATTTACTTTTTGATTTTTAGAACCAATTAATCTCGGCCTTTCATTTTAAATTGAATTAATGATGCATGAATCTCGTCCGTTGGTTTGAGGACCGTTGGAAGCCCCAACGGCTTCTGTCACTGGAGGGGCCCAGTGTCGGCCACGGTACTGCGCGTGTAAGGCGCGTTAAAGGCTGACCGAACGTTATTTTGTCCTTTTGCCCGTTTATGGGATTCAGACTCCCTCTGCGCGTTGCCTCTATCTTCCAATGAAAACTCATTTGCAGCTGGGGCCCACCCTCTTCCGTCCTCAGCCAAAATGGCTTTCGTTCCAACTTCCTTTGTCAAAATGGCTCCACT
Organism: Rosa rugosa; assembly: GCF_958449725.1. NCBI lineage: Eukaryota > Viridiplantae > Streptophyta > Magnoliopsida > Rosales > Rosaceae > Rosa > Rosa rugosa. The sequence continues at coordinate 50,846,515 of NC_084821.1, read as the reverse complement.
TTTGACTAATAAGTCAAAATGGCTAAGCTTAGGGAATGGTTGGAGATGGCTTCCGGAAAAGCCAAAGCCATTTTGGCTTTTGACTACAACCATTGGAGATGCCCTAACATACTAAGCCCTATAAATATAGTGGTCTTAACTTGATTAACTCATACCAGTCAAGCTAGCTAGGTCGAGCTGGATGGGACACACACGATTGGAAAAATCCCAACTAGAAAACTGTGGGTGTAAGTGTCCATCTCAATCAAACGCTGACCAACTCAAAGACTTTTTAGTCCATCATACCATATACATATATATATGGTATATATGTGTGTGTGTCCTCATGGAAATTCTCATTTCAAATGAAGTTGCACAATCAGCTGATGAACCATGAAATTGTCATTCTTAGGCATTATATTTTCAAAATTGCGGCCTTAATTTCATGCGTTGCTATATACAGCTTAGCTAGACTAATACATATGCATCGATTGGAAACATTGACTTTTTACTTATACTTTTTTTAATTAAGAAATTCTCTTTTACAGTTAAAGATTGAGAAACACAATTAAAGCAAAGAAAATTGTAAGGGTCCCAAGTTGTAAACCACCAAATCATCTAAAAGTCTTCCCCTCGTTGGAATCAAGAGTTTGTTAAGAAGGTACTTATCAAATCTACGACTTTAGGTTCCTTAGAGCAACTCCAACAGATTCCTCATATTTTGATTTTTCTCTACTTTAGGGAAAAATAAGTCTCTTTTGCTCCAACAGATTCCCTATAACTATCCCTATTTTAGAGAAAGTGAGGAAATAGAAAATCAAATTCCCTATATTTATAACAAACTCTAAAATTTTAAGGAACAATATGGAGATTTTAGAGATTGTTGTAAAATAGAGAATCTGTTGGAGTTGGAGAAGAAAATGAGGCTAAAGCTTTGACTTTTGTTTCCCTATAATACATAAATTATAGGGAAGCTGTTGGAGTTTCTCTTACGCAGTGTATCGTTTCTTCTCGAGTCGTTTTGAGATAGGAATCATGATTAGATGTCTATATGTTGGGTCACCTAGGGCTTAGGCGTAGGGTACGTTCAAGGAAGAATTTAGTAGAGGGATTTAGCAGCGGGTCCCCGAAAGATACGGTCATGGGTTTTGAGAGAGGGCTGGGCCGGTCAATACGGAAGTGGGCGAGCCCAACGATTTAGATTGATGTCTCAATTTTGTTTTCTTTCCAGCAGATAACTAAACCCCACGCGCCGTATGACCTCAATACAAGTACTAGGTAGGATCCACCGTTGGCCAAATTGTATTATCCGTCAGTTATGGCGCGTGGAAAAGTGAACGTGGCATGCAAGGATAGGCAGAGGACGCAATTCCCGCAATTCCTCCTGTGTGGTTTGCTACTGATCCCGTGAGTTTAGGAATGTATTTAGCGTGACTTCATTGAAATGAATTATAATTTTAAGTAAAAAAAAATAAGATTGTTGCATTTCACGGGTTCTATCTTAACAACCAAAAACGTTAGTTTGTTTGGCATGGTATTACCTTCTTTAGCCAACACTAAATTTTTTTTTTCTTTTCCTTTCATTTCTTCTCTACATATTTGAAAAAAAAAAAAATCTTATACTTCGTAGGACAAGGCGGAACGATAATATATTAACAACCTTTGGAGAAAAGACAATTTGAACTAGAAGCTCTGGACTCCGAGTGCAGGAAATCTTTCTGGGGTAATTCTTCTCAGACTCCTATTGCTTGGAACTTTGTTTGTACTTCTAAAGACAAAGGAGGTTTAGGCATTAGAGCCTTCTCTATTTTTAACCAAGCTGCCCTAGCTAAACCTGGTTGGAAAATTCTTACTGAACCAAATAATTGGTAGGTTTGTTTAGTTAAAGCAAAGTATCTTAGACATTTTTCCTTCTGGACTGTTAAGAAAAAATCTTCTGCCTCTTATGCTTGGAAAGGTATTTTAGATTCAAGGAAAGTGTTGACTGCCGGTTTACGATGGTCTATTGGTGATGGTAAAACTACTAATTTCTGACTTTTTAACTGGGCGCAACCTTTCCTCCTTCTGAATTTTATTCCTCAGTCCCAACATTCTAATATCAACACCTCTGAAGTTGTTCTGTTGTTGCAGATTATATCCATAATTCTCAGTGGAATGAAACTAAATTGAGTGATGTTCTACCTCCACAGGTTGTTAATCATATTTGATCTATTCCTCTTCCATATTTTCCTATAAAGATGAAATGGTTTGGGGTCCTTCCGGTAATGGTAAGTTCTCCATGAAATCAGCTTCCTCTCTTTTATATCAGGATGTTTTGGCTCATTCTAAGTCTAAGCTCTTGCAAGAAAATGTGGAAGCAGAATTTGCCTCCCAAGATTAAAGTTTTTTCTTGGCAGTTAATTTGACGACGCTTGCTCACTAGAGATAATATTTCACTAACGAGCTCATTGATAGAAGTTGTCCTCTTTGTGGTACTCATGCTGAAACTCAGGATCACTTGTTTCTTCGATGTGATATTTCTATGCAAATCTGGAAGTTAACCTTTCCCTCCTTCCAAGTTCAGTCCTGGCATAGATCCTTTATTGATTGGTTAGATCGATCTGATAGATTCTTTGCCTTCGTCATATACTACTTTTGCTTTTCAAACTACTTTTACAACTTATTTTATCTGGAAAGCTTGTAATGATCTTATTTTCCGAAATAGATCTTTTAATTACCTTAGAGTTGTTCATGATGTAGCTTGTTTCTTGAAAAACTGTTCTGAATTGAACCCTTTACATCTGATAAAGACCAAACATCAGACCTCAATCATCTGGCATCCTCCTCGTGAGGGTTCTTTAAAATTAAACTTTGATGGCTTAGTAATTTCTAATGCCAGTGCGATGAACACAATTTTTCCCTGCCACCTGTAATTGCCAAGGTACCATTTGAGGAGAGCGGAGAAAATTCAGAATTAGGGACGAGTCAATTTCAAGCCAAATATACTTCCAATCACGAACCCATGCAAGCTCGATTGCCTTGATCACTGCCATAACCTCCGCAGGAGTAGGGTTGTAGTCTAATTTTGATGGTTAATTTATTAGAATCTCGGAGAGTTTTTCTTTTAATTTGTACCATTTGTGATGATGCATACAAACCTAAAGTCCCAAATCTAAAGTTTAAAGTAATTAGAAAGAAGAAATTGGAATGATGCATGCATGAACTAGTTCATTGAACTTTATGTGTATAGATCAAAGTATCAGACCCATAAACAGTTTATCTAGAGATCAATCACCAAAAGAACAAAAACGTACACGTGTACATGCAGTAGGCCTTTACCATGAAAAGTTTTTTTTTTTTTTTTGGGTGAATTTACCATGAAAAGGTTGGTTAGTAATTGTAGTGGGAAATGTGGAGGGGGATGACTTTCCATACCCTGGGTTAGACTAGCTCCGCCCATGTGTGTCACATTGGTTCAAAAGTTTAATCATCAGCATGGTAAAATAGTAAGTCATAAATAGAGGGATGACTTGGGAGCAAGATTTACAATCTACAATCCTAGCCTATACAGAGGATAAAACGATAAGGGGCTGTTTGTTTCATTGGATCAGGTGAAACCGTGTTACGGAAGAATTACTAAATAGTTGGACCGTGTTTTTTTTTTTAAAGGGGTTTGAAACCCAGCTTAGTTGGGAGGCTCAGCCCCACGCCCAGTTCTATTTATTATATTAATAGTATGATTTTGCAACCGGGGGGGGGGAGGGGGCATAAAACCTGAACCCCGTGCTACAGGAAAACACTTACAATAATCCTCGTAGAGAACATTCTGAATAATAGCAGGAGTCTCCTCTAACCAAACGTCATCAATAGTTGGACCGTGTTTCGTGTGAAGAGGTATTAAGAATAGTGGTACAGTATAGCATTGTTTTTCTTTTTCCAATCTTCTTAGCTTGCGTTATCAAGATTATAGCTTTTTGGCGTCTCTAGATAACTCTAACTTTAGCCTCTATTAAGTTAAACGACGATAAGCGTGACTTATAGTTCACCATTGTACCTATATTGTCTCAATTTAACCACTCATTAGGTGTTGGGTTTTAACACAAAATGTCTCGGTACAATATTTAGGTTTAGGGCAACCCATTTATAAGTTATATTTTTTTTTTTAACTTTTCTAATGTATGATATTTCCTCTCCAACACGTCTCTCACATGCAACCAAGCTCTAAGTCTGCACGTGCAATCAATTAACAGTTCAATTCCTACATCGAAAATGGGGGCACAAGTCTCACATTTGAGACTTGGTGAATCAATTATCAATCCAGCTCCCACATTGGAACTAGGACACAATCCCAACTTTGGAGATTTGACCACTCAAGTAATAATCCAATCAGAATTTTCGATGGCAATCTAAGGAACCCTAATCCGGATCAATGACGACGTGATTAGAGAGAGACTCAATCTGATACCATGTTAAACAGCGATAAGCGTAGCACGTGGCCCACCATTGTACTAATATTGTCCCAACTTAACCACTCATTAATTAGGTGTTGGATTTTAACACAAAGTATCTCAGTACAATTGGGTGTGAGTCAACTACTTATAAGTTATATCATCTTTCGTCACTTTTCTGATGTGAAATTTTCATCTTCAACAACGAGAACCCACTTTTCTTCAACAAGAAATTATTCACCTCAATGCCAACATTGTGGTTACATTTCGGCAACCCGTGAGTTGTCATTGAGATAAAAAAGTTTCTTGGAAGAACAACTCATACGAGAAAGTGAGAAACACATATGTATGTACCGAATCTTTCTAGGAAAAATGATGAGGACAGAGATTCAGAGCACCGATTTGTACTTACATCAACATAAATGAACGACTGGATAATATCAATTGTACTTTTTGAGTTTTTGGTTATTAAAAAAGAAAAATTTGACTATAAATATCAAGAGCTGAAATCATTTAAAGAGTGCTTGGTCACTTGCACTGCAAGTGCATAAAAGAATTTTCAGAAAAACGATATGTTGATCATTTGAGTAGAGGTGAAATTTCACTATATCCTAGCGATAGGTTGTGTCTTGTCCATGTACTGCAGTGATTAGTAAGGATGGCAATGGGGCGGGTTGGGGATGGGGATCACAATACCATCCCCATCCCCGGGGTCATTCTCTACCACCATCCCTGCCCCAATGCCCAATAAAAATATATTGGGGATTCCCCGTCCCCATCCCCACTGGGGACTAAGCCTCCAAACCCGCCCCAAATCCCCAATAAGAATTTAATAAATAAAATAATTTTTTCTCATATTGCCTTTTTAAAAATCAAAATCTAGAACAAATAAATTTAAAACATGATTAAATCCATAAATCATAATTCAGTGAGTGCAAAAGTCAAAACAGCATTAAAGTAAAAGTGTAGCCATTAAAGTAAAGTAGTAAATTTATATATTTGTGATTTATATTATAAAAAATAAATTAAAATATATATAAGTTAAATATATGTATATATTAGAGAAAAATTCAGCTACCGTCCCAAAACTATGCTGCCAAGGCCAATTTGATACCCGAACTCTCAAAAGTATCAATGTGATACCCAAAGACATATTTTGACACCAACGTGATATTTCCGTCCAAAATTTCTGACGGCGCCGTTTCTTTGCTGACGTGGCAAGCACATGGAGACAAATTTTTTTTTTATCAAGGGCAGAATAGTCTTTCACTACTAACTAAGTAAAAAAAAAAAAAAGGAACAAAACCATGAACAGAGCTCTCTCTCTCCCAACTCCGATTCTTCTTCTTCTTCCCAACACTACCTCCTCCCACTCTAACTCACAATAGATCTCGCCAAATGCATCATTTTGCTGCTAAAGATTAGTTTTTATTGTGGTAAATTCTGGGTGTGTGATATTAAGGATGGTTGATGTTCTGGTTATTGGGTTTGTGATTGTGATTAGGTGTGTTCGCATTGAAGAGAAGCAGAACATCAAACGTCATCGGGTCTTGCAATTCGAAGACTCCGATCAAGACTCTCTGGGAATTCATCGACCTCTCCGTCACCGACACCGACGACAACCACCCCAACCCCCACCCCAACTCCGACTCCGAACCACCACAAAACTCCGAGCCCAACACTTCATTTGACTCCCCAGTTGCTTCGCCGGTCGCCGACCCGATCCGAGCCCACACCCGTCGTCAGACCTGTCTCGTTTGCCTTCTCGATTTGCCTTTCTAGACCCCCCTTAATTTCGACGACCGCCGTGGCCATGATGACTTCTAGATTTCAGGATGTTTTCGAATCTAGGCCGCCGTGGCTTGACAATTTACCGGACTATTGCAATCAGCAAGAGGTTGGCAGTGCATCTCCATAGCAGGAGACTATCAAGAAAGGTAAAGGTTAAAATTCAAGAACATGTTTGAGCAACAAAGAGAAAATGTGGTTATGCTTAGTAGATCGGTGATAATCCTTGCTGTGGATGATGAACAAAGAGAAAATGTGGTTATGCTTAGTAGATCGGTGATAATCCTAGTTGTGGATGATGAATAGCTGTGGATGATGAATAGTAGATCAGTGATAATCCTAGTAGATCGGTGGGCAATTTGGTAGCTGTGGATGATGAATAGACAGTCTCCGTAGCAGGAGACTATCAAGAAAGGTAAAGGTTAAAATTCAAGAACAGGTTTGAGCAACAAAGAGAAAATGTGGTTATGCTTAGTAGAATTCAAAGAGGGAGAAAGTCCCCAGATCATCGGAGAAGAAGAAGAAGATGAAGAAGAAGGAAAAAGAAAAAGAAAACAATTAACAAAAGAAAGGGCAAATTGGTATTTTTCTTTATTTTTGGTCTTCACTTGCTTGCCACGTCAGCAAAGAAACGACGCCGTCAGAAATTTTAGACGGAAGTATCACGTTGGTATCAAAATATGTCTTTGGGTATCACATTGATACTTTTGAGAGTTCGGGTATCAAATTGGCCTTGGCAGCATAGTTTGAGGACGGTAACCGAATTTTTCTCTATATATTATTGGGGTGGGTTTGGGGATGGGGATCACAATACCATCCCCGCCCCATCCCCAATCTTAGATAGCGGGGATTGGGGATCCCCATCCCCATTCCTCATTTGTCCCCGAATTCTCCCCCCATTAGGGGCGGGTATCCAATGGAGCTCCGCCCCGTTGGGGATTTTTGTCATCCCTAGTGATTAGTGAAACAATGTACGTGGAGATGCCATAAAAGATAGAAAATTCTACTCCAGCTAGCTAGCCACCGTCACTTGGTTCAGAAGAGTAGAGACGGAACTAGAATTGAAAAACCGTGTGGGCTACAAATTGAAGTAAATTTTACGTGAAAACTGCTATTAAAATTTAAACCAAAGTTCTTTAATTTAGAGACATTTTCTTAATTGATGACTAAATTAGATAAAAATTAGAACCGAAAAATGGAGACAGAGACTAATTAAAATAAGAGGATGGGAGGAGATTTTTGACTTTATATAGGCTACACCCTATATAAAACATGTACTTAAAATACTTTTTCCACAAAAATGAGGTGGCAGTTGGTTTGAAACTCTGAATGAAATGATCCAAGTGGTTAAAGAGACGTCGTACGTCGCTATAGACGGTGGTTCTTGCGGAGGTCGACTCAGGCAGGCCCCTCAGATTTTAAAGCATCGATCTGTACTCTCAACCAGTCCATCAGATCAGACTGGACTTAAACGAGTGTACTCTGTCTTCTGGAATCTGGACGTACAATTCGTATACATGCATCATGCATGTATTTCCAATCTTTCTCGGTTTCTCTACTCAATCTTGGTCTGTCCTTGACGCTTAGGATTCTCTTATTGCAGCTGTTTTTTTCTTCTCGTGGGTCTTCGTTTAGTTTGTTTGTTTATTTGCTGAAGAGTCTAGAGGTGGGGAATCTGGAATCAGTCGCTCGCGGCAAGGTTGGAGTCTTGGAGATGACTAGGGCTAGCTTGTACGACGGGAAAAAAATAATATTAAGGATGACTTGTAAGTATAGGTTGCTTATGTACGTTATACTGGAATGGGGAAATAGAATATGAAAAATGTTATTGAACTACTAGGTCAACTTAGTTGGCTACTTAGCTAAGTGATTCTGCGTCCTTCTTGCTTCTCCTCGAAGCAAAAGCTTTTTGGTTTTTTATCTTTTATTTTTCCGTGGCTGGAAACTAAAAAGCAAATTTAAAACTTAAAACCAAGATCCGATCATCTTCTTTACAAGTTAACCGAAGCTTGACGAATGACGATGTGTGCAGAAAGTCTTTGACTCATAAGAGTGATATCTTATGCAAGATTTTGTGTATGTGCGTATTAGCTCGTAAAGTTGTTCGTTATATACTTTCATTATTCAAGAGGGCGGGTGGTCTTTCAGTATGTTTGGTAAGAGATCGATGACTTGATTGACTGATAGAGATAGGCTAGGCTATTCATCTTGATATTGAACGGTCGCGAGTTTTGGCGTTCCCTCGTTGTTCCACTATTCTCTTCTTATAATAAAAGTGTGAGGGTCAGCAACTTAGCACACAATCATTTCTCGAAAAAAAAAAAAAAAAGAGAGAGAGAGAGAGAGAGGGGTTCCCCTCATATAAGAACTGAATATTGAGAATATGAAAAATATCAAATTGTACGAAAATATCAATAAATCATATTGGTAAATTTGCAATGTTGATAAGTAAGGCCAACTGATAAAAGAAACCCATGAACAACTGAACAAGTATGAAACTAATAAATGAAACCTGACAGGGAGTATAAAGGAGACTCGAACCTTGGGACAATGACACTGAAACAAAGACATCAGTCGTTATAATATTTTTGGTGCTATTGTTGAGGATGGATATTCTGGTCATTTTATGTAAGTAACATTTCAAGTAGTACTGATTTTCTACTGGAAAAAAAAAAAGAAAAAAAAAAAGGATGATTATTTGTTTTAATCAGACTTCGTGCGCACCCCGCTATTCGTGCGTCTTGCTTTTCTTTATGAGAAACGATGCACCGACTCACTGCTATTGCACGTGCTCACGTGACACCTTAATCTCCCTTATTCTTTTTCCCGCACCTTTGGTTTATTGCTATTTTATTCTTACATTTGTAAACCCCAAGTCCCCAACTAGAGAGCACCCTCTTAATAACCACGAGCACAATTTTAGAAAATGACAACTTTACCCTCTTTCATTTTATTTTATTTTTCTCTTATACCAAAAAAAAAAAAAACACTGTTCCAAATTTTAAATACAATCAAACTTGTAACTGTTGCCTTTGAAAATCACCTCGGCCAGAAAGCCGAGAGATCAAGGAACAAATGTCATTCTTGGTGAGTAGATTGCGGGGCGTGCCAGCACACGGCCAGAAGGCCAAGTGTGCAATTGTAGATGTAGAAGATGTAGTGCGCGTGTTCTGACTTAGTCGAGCGACTGAAAGCCGAGGAAGGAACAATCTCGGCTTAGGGTTCGATGCCTTTGGATCAAGGACTTTTTGGTTGTTCAATGGACGAGTCGCAAATAATGATTGGTAACCGAACAATTGCGTTAAAACTACTCCTAGTGCAAGAAATAAACACAATAGTAAAAGAGCAAGGAAGTAAACTCTAGATTAAGTGCAGAAAGGTAAAGAGCAATAAAGTAAATCGCAGGAAAGTAAATAGCGATAAAGTAAAGAGCGGAAAAAGTAAATAGCTTGAAGAATAAAACTATCAACTATTACAAACAAAAGTAACGACGGAAACAATTGAAATATCGATACTAGATTACAAGAAAAACGAAGGGAAATGACTTGAACTAGTAGAACCAACAACTAAAGAATTGAAAAGACAATGAAACTAATCCGGAGCTAAGAAAAATAAAAGGAAACCCATGATGGAGTTTTGACTGGAGATGTGTGTGTCTTCTTGATTTGTCGATTGCTTCTTTATATAGAGGCTGAAGTGGTTGAGTCTTTCTTCCATACAGCTGCCTTTACTTCAATCCAATTGACGCCCCGGTTTAATTGATGCATTAGAATACTTCAACAAATAGAAGTGTGGTTCTCATGTGACAAGTGGCTTGTCAATTATCATGTATAAACCTTCCAACGTCTTGTAATATTATACATGATTAATCAACATTGATCAATTAGTTAATTAGCACTGCACCACGTTTTTGTTGAAGAATCCTAATTGATCCATGAAGCCAATTAAAGTCCTTTATCTTTCATATCTCTCTCTTTGTTTCGATATGTATATACCACTGGCCAATTCTAACCCAAACTCCTAGATTGTTGCGTGGAGTTATCACATACGAGAGGTACTTCTAACATGCTTCCTCTAACCTCTTCATATAAAGATGTTGATAATTAGAAGATTGCTAATAATTATCAGGAGTCTCTCTCCAACAGTTATGATTTGACGAAATAGAGGTTGATAAACCTGGTGTAAACAGTAACTGAATTTGCTACAAAGTTAACTTCACAAGAAACATATTTGAAGCTAATTTATTGAGATAATAAATAAATAAAAAATGACATTTAAAATAAGAATATGCTATCGCAAAAAATACCATTTTTTATGATAAAGCCAATAACTAACATTCTATATTCTAAAGCTTGAATTTTCGAATAAATATTGAACTTGTAAAGCTTGCTTAAGACCAACATTTTAAGAGTGGACCTAAATGTCCAAAACATGGCAACGCCAAGTCTCTCTACTTGTCCATCAACGGAAATCCAAAATCATTTCGAATGACAAACTTCAGAGCTGCTTCATGGTCAAAATTAGGGCAGATTGTTGGAGTTTATTGGCTATGAAGGGCAAATATGAAGTTCTAATTAACTTGGTTATGAAGCTAGCTAGGTAAGCAAGTAACAAGAGGGGAGTGCTCAAATGATATAAGCCTTTTTTTTTATACTTTCATCTTATAATATAACTGTGATTACTCTAATGGTTGTCCTTGCAAACTGACATAACAGGAGTATAAAACTGTCTTAAAATATTAATCCAAATCTATACCATCAGTGTTCCACCTTAGCAACTTTGACTGGTAAAGATTCTGTGCCATCCCAAATTGTTTTAGTTATCTTTCATCATTGATATTCGAAAATTATTAAGGGGTGATTGGTAACTTTGGCAGCAAATAGATATTCTTCTGGAGGCAATAGACATTGTTGACGTATTATCATCGATCGAAGATTTTAGGTTCCCGCGGATGTGAAAAGCAACTCCATCGAAATCGCACTTTTGTGTTAATTAAATTAGTGAGTAACACTATCTTATATGTCTCTTTGTTTTATTTAACTTTAGTTTGTGTATAGTTTGTAACAGTTGTGGATGTTTAAGAGATTTCCAAATCTAATTTATAGTCTTTTTCGAATAAAAATAAATAAATTGTAATTTCTAATATACAGTTTGTAAACAGTCAATCTTAAATAGCTAGATTGAAAAAATCTCAAAAATATAAAAGTGGAACCGGAGTTCAGTTGATATGAGTATTTAAAACACTAGTGCTATGCTATCTTCTCAGCCCTCACAATTCATAATTCATAATTGACTTGGTGTCTAGTTTGTAACGGTTAATTTTAAGCATCGTTAGAATTCTAAAGCACAAAATTAGAATTGAGCTTAATCAAGATTTAAACAATATGAGAATTAAGAACACTATTGCTATCTTATCTTATTTCTCATGCACTTTAGATTTGAATTCTAGTCTCGATCATAACAATTTCTTTTGGATTACATTGAACAATTGACAATATATGACAGCTAGTTTGTGAGTTAAACTTAGGACATTTTCGAACTTCAAATTTGAATTATAGTACAGTTCGTACTTCTTGTTTTTTTAGTTACATCAAACAATTGAGAATAAATAACAATTAGTCTCTTAATCCAAGACTCAGAGAGTCAGAACCTCCTACTAACAAATGAGAATGTTAGAGCATTTTTAGCATACTCTTTAGCTTGACTCTTTAGCTAGTTTAAAGAGTATATTAGTTTTTTATCAACTTTAACAGCTGCATGGACTCGTTTTAATTTTTATCTATCTCACTCCTAAATATAGAGAGTGAGATGAGACTCTCTATTATTTTTATTAATTTAAATATTTTTTAAGTTGTTATATGTAATTTATAAATACAGTTAATTATTTTTTATTTATTCAAAAGATAACTTAAATTTATAGTTAGCTAAAACAAAGAGAACTGATGCAAACATATTTTAAAATTGGCTAGTCAAAATGAATTTTTAGCTATTTTGACTAAAATTTAATTAAAAAATGGTATATTCTAGGTTGTAATAGTTGATTTTTTAGTACATATAAAAGTGGAATTGATGTTTGAAAAAATATCTAGAATTTAAAACACTAGCTATCATTAGGATAGCTATTCTCTCCTTGCATCCATATTTGGTTAGGAATTGCTGACAAAATAAAACATTTGATAATGATTAGCCTACTCAAAATGCGCATTTAAAACACTATATTACTAAAAAGTAATTGAAAGCTAGCCTAAAAATTGTTTAGCATCTAGGATGTGACAAAATTATATGTACAGGTGCAAAATGCAAGCTAACTGGTAAAGTCCAGCTTCAGAGCACATATAGGATCGATCCCAATCATCCCATTGTTGATGAGATTAGAACTTTTCCAACCAAAAAGATCAATTCCACTATTCAGTATTCAAACTCACCGATATTTGCTGCTTAATCAGCGGCTGAAAGTGAAAATGCATTATAGCAAAATCATTCATCTTCTCTTTACCACCCAAAAATTTACTTTTTGAAATTATTTTCTTTGTAAGGGCTAATTTTCAATCTTTTTCTTGCTTCCATTTTTCTGTTCACTGTGCAGTAAATTTTATAACATAGTTAATGGTGCAATGATAGGCTTATAATTTGTCACAAACACTAGAAAAGTTTGTTATGATGCTCAAATGTAGTTGGCTAATAGTAGCATCACGTAAAAAAGGTGGATATGATGCTCAAATGGAGTAGGTAATAGTAGCATGATGTAAAAGTTTGATATATTATTGGAACTAAAGGCTAAGAGCCTAAGATAGATTACATGCAGAGAATTTAACCCATTTTCCTCTAAAGGAAAAAGGTTGTTTAGAAATTCAAAAAATCATGATAAAACTCAAGTAAAATGTGATGGTTTTTCGTTGGGTTTCAGGTTACTCTACTTGATCTAAAAGTTTCAAAATGTGTCTAATCTTATGAGACTCGCACTTGGGTTTTTCTAGTTATTAACTGTTCATAAAAATCATGACCAACCATTATTAAAGTAGGTTAGTTTCTTAAAGGCGAAGAGGGCACCAGAAAGACAAGGCAATGTGAGGTCAAAACTAAGAAGTCAAGAGCATGTTATTCTAAAACATACGAAATAACATTGACGTTTAGAAAAAAAGGGCAAAATGTACAAAATGCCCAAAAGACAAAAAAAGAAAAATTGACAAGACCTAGGAAAAGGGCAAAATGGTAATTAGGCAAGTAATGGTCACAATAATTCACAAAACCTCTGCTTTTTTACTTTCCCCCCACCCCACAGTAGAATTCCTCTCATTTTACTGTGCTTCTTTGCAAGAGAGACAGAGGGGACTAGGATAAAAGCTGACCCCACTCTCTTTCCTCAATGCTCTCTTAATAAACACAATGGGAGCAACACCACCAAAAAAGCGCCCCCCCCCCCCCCCCCCCCCCCAGAGCCCCCCACTTTCTACTCCCCCCTCTGCTTTTTACCTCAAGAATACCAATTCAGACTTCTACTTGGGACAAACAAAACAGGGGAGTAGAGATAAAATAAAACAAAAATCGAAGACAGAGAGAGAGAGAGGGGGGGGATGAAGAAAGTAAAGGGTGAGCTTTGTGGTGGTTAAGCAATGTGCAGATAAAAATAAAGATTGAAACTTTGAGCTCAGAAGAGGAGGAGAGACTAGTAGTACTACTGTAGTAGGCTATAGTATCTCAGTGTGTTCCAGATTAGAAGGGAGAAAAAATAAAAAGGAAACGGTGGGGGTGGGTTTTCTAAATTGGCAAAAGAGCAAAAAGTTGTAGAGAGAGAGAGAGAGAGATGGTGGGCTCAGGAGGATCAACAACAGATAGGAGCAAAGAAGCAATTGGGATGATGGCCCTTCACGAGGCCCTCAGAACCGTCTGTCTTAACTCAGACTGGACTTACTCTGTCTTCTGGACCATCCGTCCCCGCCCGTATGTTTCTTTTATCCTTCTCCCTCTCTCTGCCCTTTGATCTTTGTCTTGAGCTTTGGAGACTTTGATTTTGTTGCTGTTTTTCTAGTTTTCTTTTTTGGGTCTGTGTTGATTGGTTTGATTCTTGGTGCAGGAGAGTCAGGGGTGGTAATGGCTGCAAGGTTGGGGATGATAATGGTAGCTTGTAAGTATATGGTTTGCTTGTATTTGAGCTTTCTTTTGAGCACAACTTAGTTAGAAACAGAGGAGCTGAGTATGAGTTGGTTTAACATGAAAATGAGTCTAATTTCAGTGTTGTTTGACTTTGTAAATGATACTGAGAGATGGTATTTGGTAAATTTGTGATTTTTGCTTTAGATGATGAAAAAGTTATGTTTTTTTTTTTGTTCCTTTTAAATATCTAATTTGGTGAAGGATGTTGATGTGGGACGATGGGTTGAAACAGAGGAGATGAGTATGAACTTCATAAGTATGAGTTTAATTTTAGTGTTATTTGACTTGGAAAATGACATTCAAAAATGGGTATTTGGTATATTTTGATTGTTGTTTGAAGTAATAAAACTTAATTTTTTTTTTCTTGTGATTTGATTTTGTAAATATTGAATTTGGTGAAGGATGTTGATGTGGGGAGATGAGTATGAACTTCATAAGTATGGGTTTAATTTTAGTGTTATTTGACTTGGAAAATGACACTCAAAAATGGGTATTTGGTATATTTTGATTGTTGTTTGAAGTAATAAAACTTATCTTTTTGTTTTTTTTTTGTGATTTGATTTTGTAAATATTGAATTTGGTGAAGGATGTTGATGTGGGAAGATGGGTTTTGCCGAGGAAGAGTTGCAGATTGTCTTCCAGACATTGATGGAGAAGATCCTGTCAGAAAATCCTTCAGCAAAATGTCCATTCAACTATATAATTATGGAGAAGGGTGGGTATGTATGTGATTTTTAGAATATGAACATCTTGTAGGACTTGAAAATATTAGTATTATGAGAAATTTAAATTTTTTGAATTGGTGAATTTAAACAGGTTGATGGGGAAGGTTGCATCTGATAAGTGCCACAAATGGGTCTTCAAAGAACCAACAGAGTGCGAACCAAACATCTCCAACTACTGGCAAAGTTCATTTGATGCTGTATGTAATCAAAACCCACATGTTTTTAATTTCTTGTCAATTTTATACTTCAATTATTGGTCAAAGACACAGGGGAGTTAGAAGAGGTCTGTGCTTAGATGGTATTTATTAGACACTGACAGTAACCTTCATATTTTTATGCTATTTATTGCAGCTTCCTCCTGAATGGACTGATCAGTTCGAGTCAGGAATTCAGGTCAGAAATAGAAAATAGTTAATGTTACTATTATTGCCTTGCTCCCATTTTCTGCAATTTTTTTCCTGGTTATTCTTTGTTTTTTATTTTTTTATATTTTTTTAACAGTTCATTTTTTGTTATTTCACCAGACAATTGCTGTAATTCAAGCTGGCCATGGACTTCTGCAATTGGGTTCCTGCAAAATTGTGAGAAAATAATCTCTTTTTGCTTCAATAATTGCTTCTATGTTTGTTCCTAGCAAAAAGAAAAAAAATGTATGCAAAATATTCACCAAACTAGAATAAGAACATGACTAATATTACTATGTATCAGATACCTGAAGACCTTCATTTTGTGCTAAGAATGAGGCACACCTTTGAATCTCTAGGCTACCAATCTGGTTTCTACCTATCTCAGCTTTTTGCTTCAAACAGAAACAATTCAAATTCCTCTGTTCCAGTACTTCCTTTGAAGCAATCCCCCATTCCAATTCGACCTCCTCCTCCTTTGTTCAATTGGGCTCAAAGGCCACTCCCACCTGCATCATCTATGCAGCTGCCTTCACCCAATTTTCAAAACTCCGCTGCAGCCAGACTAGGGTATCCTCACCAACCCAACAAAGACGAAAGCACCCATATGTTTTTGCTGCCTCATTCGGCTGAAACCCAAATGGGAGATCACCACATGATGGGAGGAGAACAGCATGAAAATGACATCAAGTGGCCAAATGGGCTGTCTTTCTTCAGTGCCCTCACTGGACGAAGTGAGGATGCAAAGCTTTTGTTCAACCCGGAGAACTTAGGAAACAAAGCAGCAGAGGAAGATCCGAATTCAGAAGCTTCCAACAATCCCAATCACGAGTTCTTGAGCTTGGATTGCCATCCGGATAGTAGTAATGCAAGGAAGATGAACATGGAAAATAAGTACAAGAGGAGCTTCACTTTGCCTGCAAGAATGACCTCATCATCTTCAACTTCAGTTGATCATCACCACCAGCACCAGAACGTGTACAATCGGAATTCTGAAGCCGGTATGTACTCTGATGTCATGGAGACCTTCTTAGAGTGAAAACGGGGAGGATTGTATTATTAGGAGGGACAACGGGTCTGAAGTAGTATCTAGGCATAAGCTTTTGAGCTCCTTTGCTTAGTTTCATGCTCTTAGCTCTTTCATATCTTTGTGTTTCTCTTTTCTTAGTTAATGAGACTTGGTTATTGATCTCAGTTGTGCTTGTAGTTCATCTAAGAAGAAATTTCCCCAATTTTTTGTTTTGTTCTGAATGTCACTAATCATCAAAATTAACTCCAAAAATTTGAGGTGGTTCATCAACTGATCAAGCTTTACATCCAATACACAATGGATGTCGAAAATGAAACGTAGTTTCCGAAAACCTTACAAACACAACTTATAGTTATAGTGAGAAACACCCTGCCTTCATTATCAAACCGAAACACAGCATGTGCAATATGTTTTACAGAAAACTCGAACTAGCTAGAGAGTCCAAGTTTGCAACCACCAAAACCAGCATAGATGAATGTGTTTCACTCAAACTCACAGCCCTCTTTTCTAGGTGAGTTTGTAGGAACCATTAGTATCCAAGTGGGTGTGGTCCTCAGTCTCTCCACTCTCTCACTCTCACTCTCACTCAGGATCTCCTTTCTGTTTCTCTCTTTGATATTAAGCTTAGCTAATTGTTCTGGGTTTTCAAATACTTGGGATTTTAATAATTATCAAACACCGTAGATAAAATCAAGCCAAAAACTTTTTCCTTATTAACGTCCCCAGAATAACTTTTGCTTTCTTCAAAGTTTAAAGAGAAGAGCCAAAGCTCAAAGCGCGCAACCCCAGTTCTACTTTCAAAACCCACAAAACCAAACTCCAAAATGCTAATTAACTTGACCTCATCATGCATCCAAAATAAACAAATTACAAGAATGTGATACACAAAAAGTCATTGTAGCTTCACATGATTCCCATCTTTTACATGATCAACAACATCACTTTTCTTGGATGGCTCCATTGCGTGACACTTTATGCAGGCCGAAACCAGCCATCGGAAAAACCTCCGGCAGAGCCTCCGGCGCCGGACCACAACCGTCTTCACCTTCCTTTTCTTCTTTGCTTTGTTGGGTTTTCCTTTCCCAGCTGCAGCAATCTCCACTTTCTTCTTAACTGAAGTGTCCCGGCTTAAAGTCGGCACAGGTGTTATGAATTGCCATCTCTGAGAAGATCCATAAAGTTGTGCACCACCTCCGGTTTTGTATCTGTCCGATGATCTAAACGGTGTCGTTCTGCTGTAGTGATGATGATGCATCAACTTCCTCTCAGAATTGTCACTTGAACTTGTCCTTGCGCTGCTGCTGCAACTGCTAGTGCTGCTTCTACTGTTAGTGCTATTGCTTCTTGAGGACATGAGCGAAAGCGAGTCCTTGCTGCTAATGCTGTTCGTTCGGCTTGTGCGACGAGAGTGATCAACGACAAGTAGCATGCCATTATTGTTTGGTTGAAAAGGGAAGGCATGAGGTAGGAGTTTGCCATTGAAGAACAAATGGTCTGCTGGGGAGTCCTTGCAGGGGTCACTGGAGGCAGAGTCGGGTGTGTAGCAGCCGAATTCGAAGTCTTGGTCGCGGACCGGTGTGCTCGGGAAGGAGAATGTGTCGCCGGAGGAGCTCTTTTTCTGGCCGTTTTCCATGGATGGTTTTGGTGTGGTGGCATGGGGGAGGTTGTGTATTTATAAGAAGGTTTTAGTTAGTGGAGGGTTGGGAGGAAGTGAGGGAATTAGGGAGTTCTTTTGAGGTGTGTGAGACACGTGGAGTGATCTGGACTCTCTGTTGGATTGGATAGGTAGGCTTTGGTGGTGTAAATCATGAACTGCTTGTTGCCAACTCAAATCTTAGAATTGAATACTTTGGTGGGGTTTTGGCAACACTCAGTCTCATAGTGAGGGATACTTGAGTCTCAAAGAAGTGTGTCAAATCATAAACGATGTTGGGGAGATTTAACACTTTCAGTCAAAAAAGAAACTCGTATTCTAGCTCATCAAAAGCCAAGGCCAACCCCACTTATGATACCTTATTGCTCATAATGCCTAACAAAGTTCATGAGCAGAGTAGATCTAAGTTTTCTTGTCCAATTGCTCTAAACAAACGTTTTTTAATGTCATCAGTGGAACACTTTGTCATAGTAATTTTGCGATAGTTTCACTTGAGTCTTGTTCACACATTATAACAAACTGTTGCGCTTGTTTAACGCCTTTCGCACCCCATGGAAACCGGCACCCTTGCTTCGGCTAGTTACTAAGTGAAAAGGTGTAATGATGAACGGAAACGGCGAAGAAATGAGTGATCCATCTTATTAAGCGGGGGTAGGACCATTAGTGGCGCCGGTGATAGATTTAATCAAGAGGTTAGTGGATCAGAATATGTTGGTGATCCTGTAATATCTTTGGCACAAGATGGAAAATCTTAGGGAAATATACAAGAAAGTACTCCTTGTTTGTTTATATTCCTCATTCAATAGATGATTCTAAAGGTCTTTGTCCACTAGCTTTTGTCCATCTTCAAAAACACAGCTCCCCAAATATACTTCTACCATATTTAAAGCAGAAAGGAGTAGACGAGTTGTGATCGGGGAGGGAGGAAGAAGACACATAATAGCAAGCATATTGGGTTGTCTGGGCTTTAACGAAACCAAGCAATGATGGAATGAGCATATGTAGCTTCCTTTGTGTTGTTTAAGCAAAGAGTGGAAGCTTATAACAATTCGATCAAACACTAGGGTTAGTCCCCGAGCTTGGAGACAAGGTAGCTCTTAGAAAATTCTTTGGTCTCCTATTTGGGTTTTCTGTAGAGAACCCCTGGGTCCGTTTCAAGCTCATCATGTTATAGGGACCACCCGGTCAGTCAGATTTAGTCTTCTTCTTCCCCACAACCAAACGCACATATACAAAGCAATGTTTGGTACACTTCCTTGGATGATACTCCAATTATGCAAATGGTAGGTCCATACTCTTGCTTGATGACTACCTATGATGTATCTTGAATCTTATCTTTAGGTTAGGCGTGTTCTGATCTCAAAACTCCTTGTCGGATGTGTTTTACGATCATTGATATCAAAATATCGAACTTATGTTCACTTTGGTATACACGAAACATTCTATGTATGTCTCATTTTCATCAATGAAAGTCATATTCATAATTGATAAGAGGCGACACCAATAATTTACAAACGCGAAGAACACCTTAGTGTATAAATCTCCGAGCATACCAACAACACCATTACATGTTGCTCTGGCACAGGCGCACAGCCGATGTTATTGGGTGTGTTGTGCTACGGGCCATCTCCTAGGACCTCACCATTCTTGATGTAAAGAAAACAAGGACCTAGTCAGTACCTCCTCAAGAGTAACGGCGATCATATCAGCATGACAGCATGGTTGTGTACATCTAGACATATAAATTTCACTGGTGAGAGCAATTCCAACAGCTTCCCCATATTTTGATTTTTCTCTACTTTAGGGAAAAATGAGCCTCTTTTGCTCCAACAGATTCCCTATAAATATCCCTATTTTAAGGAAAGTGAGGAAAGAGAAAACCAAATTCCCTATATTTACAGCAATCTCTAAAAATTTAAGAAAGAATATGGAGATTTTAGAGATTGCTGTAAAATAGGGAATCTGTTGGAGTTGGAGAAGAAAAAGATGCTAAAGCTTTGACTTTTGCTTCCCTATTATACAAAAATTATAGGGAAGCTGTTGGAGTTGCTCTGACACACTATTGAGAATGTTCTCTCGAATTCTTTTTGAGACACCCGACACATCAATGCCGATTAGAGAATAGAGACCCTAGCTATTTATGTTTGAATCTTGGACTTCCCACATCGTAAAGGGGGTATCATTGGCCTCTTTTCATTTTTGACAAACATAGGACACATTCTCCCAAATAAAATATGATTCTTAGTTAAAGTTTTTGCAAAAATTAACTTGATCGTTAGAGGGTCCTTGGTTCATATCGTTAACCTCTTTTGACCATGTACTATTCTTATGACAAATATCTCAAAGACTAGAAAGTGACACCTTCACCGTCATTGGGACTTAACCCTCATCCGATTGGACACTTTGATCGGTTACTTCGTGTTGCCTACGAAAAATACTATGATATGCAGCTCAACAACGTTGGTAAGATATATATTCTTATTTTTCAGAGATGATCTGCCAAAACTTGTCGTAAAACATAAAACAGTTCAGATTAAGAAAATGTTAAGACGAGAATTCAGGACTCGCAGGTGGGGTGAACGAAACGCCATGGAAGAACAAGTATAGGTGAGACTGTGAGATTACTAGGGCCTTTGAAAAGATGGTAAGCTAGGTCCACGGCCCAAACCTTCATTTCTCCCTCTTCTCCCCTCCGCTGCAGTAACAGGTTTGGCGGGAAAATTGTCAAATAGGGGGCTGTACACTCGCTAGGCATTTACATGTCCTACCACACTAATCTCCGTTTAGCCTTCGCCTTAGTTTCATGTTCAAAATTTCAAATCAATGGTGTCAACCAGAATCACTACATCATCGTTGGCCATAATTTCAACATGAAAGTTAGCCAAAACTTGTGCATTCCGGGTGTCAATGAAGCCAAGGTCGTATGACAGGTTTGAACTTTTATTGCTCAATAATATTGATTAGCCTTGCGCGTAAGGAATCTGATCAACCCGAAATCTTCGCCGCCCTTCCCCTAAAACCCTACACCAAGAACGACGCCGTTCGAGTGGTCTCTCTTTCTCTGTGTCTAGGGCTTCAGTAACCAGAACAGAAACAATGGCCCCGATTAACGAGAACGGCGATGTTGAGCAGCAGAACATGTCGAACGAGGACCCAATGGAGTACCACAAGTCTGGCTCTTGGTTGAACGTAGAAAGATGAGGGATTTTAAGTGAGCTCAGTTTGTACAATCTTTCCTAAATACAGAGGTACGTTCCTCTTTCTTGTTCTTATTGTTCTTTGTTCGTTATGCTATGCTGCTCGGAATTTGTGGGAAACGAAAAGTTCATTTACTTTCTCTTATTGAAATTTTAGTCATGAACAGCCTTGAATTACTGAATGTATTTGCAGAATCCATTCATGAGATGTTTAGATTATTAGTAGTGTCGTAATTCTTCGAAAGAACGAGTACTCTTTCTCACCAATGCTGTGCACTGTTTTGTCTGTGCAGAAACAGATTTGCAACAAACCTGGCCAGTGGTGAAATCTGCTTTAGAAGAGTATGTCATTTCATGTGCACTGAATCTGGTATGTCATAAAACATATTGTTTCTGAATGTTCGTATGTTGAGTCTGTATATTGATTTTTTTTTTAAGTCTACTTTAGATTCGTCAGTATTTCAACAAATTGTTGTATTCATAATTGTGGTCAGGTTGACGGTTGCATGACAGTCTCAACAACCAGAAGGACTAGAAATGCATATATTTTTGTCTAGGCTAGGGCCGGATCTTCTTAAGCTTTTGTCAACAAGTGTTCCAGCTCCTCAGGCACAATAGTTCTTTGTTAATTGTTATTGTTTCTTATCGATCAGTAACCTATGAGCTATTCTATAAGTTTGAAAGAGTTGAATAAGTACTTGTTAATGTAGTAAAGCATTCAGTTTTGGTTTTTCAATGCACTACTTTTCTCATTAAGACTGCATGCCAATAAATTGTTTGCACGATGAAAAGTAATCAAATATTCATGTAGTTGTCTGTCAGAGTCTTTACATACTAATGAAAAACTCAGGTGCAGTTTTATCTGCTAAGATTTAATTATATATGTGAATTTTTCATTTGCTCGAGTAGTCTTAAGCATTTCTTTTTTCTTGAGCTATTTTGTAATATATTTCTAAATGCACGAATTATGATTGCAAGCAATAAAAATACTGAATGACAAAATTAAATGTGAAATCATCCAAGATAGGAGCTCAAGAAGATGGGCTTTGCTTAAAATTTGGGATCGACATGATGGTTATTGCTGGATTTCCCATTGATTTATTTTGTAGCAGGGGTCTGTAACATTTTCCTAGAACAAAGTGAATTTATTATATCCTTCTTGTTTTTATTTTATTTATTATTATTATTGTTATTTTTTAAAGCATTCTATGTAGTTGTGATGCAGCTATGAGCTGTTATTTTCAGAACTTTATCATGGAGACTGAGCTTTTGTTTGATGTTAGAAACGTGGAGAGTTGGTGAAGGTTTAGTGAAAAAGAAATGTGAGCATAATACGAGGAGTATGAGACTTTTGGTGTTGTACTACCTCTTCCATGAAGAGTCAGACCCTAGGCCTGTTTTAATGCTTCAGATATGCGAAAGTTCGCTGCTTCTCAGCTTGTTCTAATCTCTGGTCATGTGTGTAGAATCAATTTGTTGAACAGCGGCAACGTCTCATAGGCCCCAAGTGTACCGCCTTGAAGGTGCATAGTGTGATCCAAATTATGTTCTACTGAGATCTCTCCCAGTCTCAAAAAATAAAACAGATCGAAAGTGGATACTTTAATTCTTTCTGCTAGCTACTTCTCTAATATTTCATAATACCATTGTGAATTTGGGATGCTGCAGGCACTTACAGAATTGACGGGCAGTTTTATTTCATTACATGTAAGTGTTACTCTTCCATTGGGATTTTGAATTTTTGATGAATATATTGTATGTTTCTCTTTCTGCTTTCTCACCTCCAGGTGAAGTGAGGATTATGAATTAATGAATTTTCAATTTGCTTGTAATTGGATAGGAAAACACAGTTGCTACTGTGGGTAGTTCACTTGCAGGATTAGTAATATTCACGATGCTAATGGAAAACTGCATTCAAGATAAAAGGCTTCCCATAAACCATTTCAAGAGGATCAAAGCCATAAATCAAGTGACGAATCATCTTTTAGGCTTTGTGTTTTTGAATAGTGATATATATATACATATATTACATTGATGCTATGTTCAACAATGTTAAACGTTGAGCTTTCCGGTGTCAAGTTTATATGCTCAGTAAACTTTTGCTTAGCTGATGTACTTATGTGGGCATCCAGGGTCATGAAGAAAAGTGTCAAAAAGCTAGTTGACCTGACTGGAATAACATATATCTATGTAATGGAGTTTGATTCTTGGTCATCTACTGGTGCTACAGGTTGGAACTACTGCAATATTATTTCAAAGTTTATACACCAGTAACTAGCATCTTGGGCTTTTAATCATCACCAGTTTACCACTTACTACAAGAGGGATCTCAGCTTGGCTTGAATATTGGCATGCTTTTGATTAATTGGTTTACCTCAGTAAGGACTAAGGCAGGGTGGTCCTGGAAAACCCAGCTTATTTCATACACATTTATACAAACTTGTTGAAGGATGTCGACATAATGTGTGCCTCTACAAACTAGGGTTTAGAGTTGTAATAGGAAATTGTTCTAGGTATTCAATTGTATTCAGATTCTATTACCTATTGTGTACCTTGTAACTCCCTATATAAAGGGCTCCTATTATCAATAATAAACACAATTCCATTCTCCTGCAACACGTTATCAGCACGATTAAAAGTGTGACTACAATCTGTCTAAGTTTGACTTTTATTTTTGGATTAGACTTTGGTTAAGAAACTTTGATGTAATCATTGGCTATTAATAAAGTGTCGATTCTTTTACTTAATGTCTTGGACATACCTTAATTCAAACTTTATTTGAAAGATATAAGAGCCAATGGTTTTCATGTGGAAACACATTGTGAGAATGGACAAGAGTTCCTTTGCATCACCTCTAATGACTACGGACATAAACGAGTAATAGAGAAACTTACGTGTCGCTCTAGTGGGTTGTATGCAACCACTATTCGAGTTATTGAATCCAACAATGTCATGAGAGACGACTTATGGGATTTTGACACATATAGGCTTTGGCATGACCGTTTGGGACACCCAAGTCGTGACATGATGATCCGTGTATTAAAAGACTTCACACGGACATCCATTTTTAGAACGAAGAAAAGTAAGAACCAAGAATTGGTTCGAGGAGCTGCACATGCGTCTCATGGCGCCATGATTGTGCAAGACCGGCCACACATGGCCAGCGCCGCCTACCCCCTGCATGCGGCAAATACATGGCATTGACGCCATAAACTCCTCTCTCTACTTCTCAAGTCCATTTTGACATTGTGGCTTAACCAAAACCTTCATTGGTTGATTATAAGGCCCATGTTTTGTTCTGTAAAGCCTGTTCTTTAGGATTGAGACCATCCTATGCAAAGGAGATTGAGGAAATAATTTCATTCTTACAAAGAATCTAAGAGAATTTTGTGGATTGGATCAACCAACTTGCGGACCGTATAGATGTTTTATGGCGTTTGTTGATACGCAAACACGCTGGTCACGTGTTGTGCCATTATCCACTCGACTACACTCCTAGCACATAACATATGGCTACGGGCTCACTACCCAGATCATCCCATTCAGTCAATTTGACTTGATAATGCTAGAGAGTTTATATCGAAAATTTTCGATGACTATTGCATATCATTGGGTATTGATATCAAGTATCATATTCCCATGTACACACCCAATTGGTCTGGCGGAAAAGCCACCATTAAAAGACTACGATGGTAGCCCGGACTTTGGTAATGCGCACCAATATTTCCGCTTGAGTTATGCAATATCGCATGCAGCTATGCTACTTCGTCTGCGACTCATAGCAGTCACTCAACTTTTATTTGCGTTACAGCTAGTGACTGGGTTCGAGTCTAATATCTCGTACTTATGCATATTTGAGTGTGCGGTTTATGTGCCAATTGCGCCGCCACAACGCATCAACATGAGTCATTGCAACGAATGCATATATATATTTGTGTTGGACATAGGCCTCCAACTATAAGTCCGCTACGTAGAACCCTTGACAGGCGATCTCTATTTCGCTGGACTTGCGAATTGTCACTTTGATGAGACAGTCTTCCCATCGTTAGGGGGAGATTAGAACGTCAATGTTCAACAGGAACGACAGGAATTGTCATGGTCTGTCCCCACTATGTCTCATCTTGATCCCCTAAAAGTGACGAGATCACATATACCTGCTGCAAACATGCCTGCAAGAATTGATGTCCCCATAAGAGGACATGGTGCCACCCAAAGAAGATGGGTATGGCACCACCACCATGGATGGTGGGATGGTGACGCCACAAGGTGGCATAATGGTGTCATAGGCCATGGGTTCCGCTAGAGAGCGTAGGAGACCCATAGGTTCGATGGATTCTCGCCCTAAGAAGAGAGCGAGTTTGGCACAACTTGATCCATTGATCATTGATACTCAAAATCCGTCTCATAAGAATATTTTGGATTGTGGTTATGTCCAAGAGACATCGTTGGGGAACGCCTCAATGTTAGAACCAATTCCTGAGAATATAGAGATCTCTACGAACTACACTAGTGTACATGAGGACGTGGAATTATTAAGACCAATGACATCGAACCTTACTCCGTTGAAGAATGCCAACGTAGAGAAAATTGGCCTAAATGGAAATATGCGATCCAAGTTGAATTGGATTCACTAATGAAGAGGAAAGATTTCGGGCCTGAGATGCCAACACCTCCTAACATAAAACCTGTTGACATTAATAGGTCTTCGTTAGATAGCGTGACGAGAAAAAGAGATGGTAATCTCACCTTATGGCGCAAGGTTTCTCACAACGCCCTGGAATCGACTACGAGAATACATATTCTCTCGTAATGGATGTCATTGCACTCCACTACCTTGTCAGTTTGGTAGTTTCCAAATAACTGAACATGCAGCTTACAAATGTGGTCACTACGTATCTTTATGGGGATCTAGATACGGAATATAATGAAGGTTCATGTGAACTTCATTTACCTAAGTCAAGTGGCTCTAGACCACGGAGCACGTTTGCAACGAGGTTGAAACGCTCACTAAAGTGACTACTTGATTGGGAAGGGATATGATGAACTATGCCCACGCGTTTCCATGACAAGTTCCGGATTTGCAATTGTCGCGGTTTATGTTGATAAACATAATTGGAACCCTTGTGAGTTAAGGAAAACCGCTGAACACCTGAAATCCGAGTTTGAGAGGAAGGACCTTGGGAGAGCACGGTTTTGTAGACCGCGTCAATAGATGCTTAGGCATTTTGATAAAGTCAAAGATGCACTCACATGGTCGTCCGTAGTCTTGGCCCTAAAAGGGATCCGTTTCGTCCCAAGGATGATGACGAAGACATGTTAATAGCAGAAGTGCTTACTATGTACAATAGGCGCATTATTGTACTTAGCACAATACAAGACCAGACACCTCAATTATTATGAACTTGTTGGCTAGATATAGCCCCGCGCCAACTCAACGCCATTGGATTGGCATAAAGACAATCCTTCGATACTTGAGAAGTATGATTGATATGGGCTTGTTCTATCCCTACAGAGAGAAAAGAAATAACGGAAGTGTGGGATCAGACTCCACAAGGCAAAACGCCACCTTCCGTGCTCCTCCTCCCCTCCATCAAAATGACAACGATGTCTTGATGGGTTTTGCTGATGCAGGGTATCTCTCTGACCCTCACAAAGGTCGCTCCCAAACGGGTTATGTCTTTACCATGGGAAGCACTGCGATATCTTGGAGGTCTACAAAACAGACTCTTGTTGCTACTTCCTCAAATCATGCAGAGATTATTGCTCTACATGAAGCTGTGCGAGAATGCATATGGCTAAGGTCTATAGTTAGATATATTCGAGGAACTTGCGGTTTGAAGTCTACCACAGATGAACCTACATGCATTTATGAGGATAATGCAGCTTGTATTGGACAAATGAAATTAGGTTTCATCAAGGGCGACAACACCAAGCATATATCGCCTAAGTTCTTTTACAACCAGCAACAACAAGCACTTCTAAATATTGAAATGAACCAAATCCGATCTGAGGATAATGTAGCGGACTTATTTACTAAGTCGTTACCAAAATCCACCTTCGAGAAACATGTGAAGAGCATCAGATTAAGGAAGTTATCTGAACTCCCATGATTGTAGCAATCAGGGGGAGATATGGACATCAGGGGGAGGTATGATGTCTACATGTTAGATCTCGAAGAGTGAAGGACGTGTTGTGCTCTTTTTGTCCTTCGACCAGGGTTATTTTTGTCCCACAGGGTTTTTGTTACCTGGCAAGGTTTTTAACGAGGCAACAATCAAAGCGTCATCACCAAGTTTGAGCGGCACAAGGGGGAGTGTTGAAGGATGTCGACATAATGTGTGCCTCTACAAACTAGGGTTTAGAGTTGTAATAGGAAAGTGTTCTAGGTATTCAATTGTATTCAGATTCTATTACCTATTGTGTACATTGTAACTCCCTATATAAAGGGCTCCTATTATCAATAATAAACACAATTCTATTCTCCTGCAACAAAACTTTGTTTATTTTTATTTTTTATTTTTTTGAAGATAGAGAGAACACCTTAGGGAAGCAAAGTTGATAAAAGAATGCAGATGTGCTAGAGATGATTGCAGACAAATTCAGCTCCTCGGTAAGTAATTATTAATTTTGCATATAAGGTGTTCATGCAAGCCCTTCTTGGGGGCTCCCCACCTGAACATGTATATATGTGAACTACTTTGGAGAAAAGGCTTAGAATTGAACCATGATGTTCCGAATGCCTTTGTTGACGGAATATTGTCCTTGAACAGGAAATCTATTAGTTTGTGCGATATATTTTATGTATATTAAGAAGTGCGATCTGTTTGCGTAAATGAGACAACTCTTATGAGCATGATTTCTATAGGATTCTCCTATAGTGCATAAAAATGCAGCAGATACACTTTGTGCTATAAATTTTTTATCTCCACCTGAACTATCTGGTAAAATCTCTGGCCCAAGGTAGCAATTATTTTATTCTATCTCATCTTACATTTACTACAAATATACATGCATTTTGCTCTAGTTTCTGCATTAAAATTCATTTGTCTATTTTCCGCAGCTTTATAAGAAGATTGCTTCACCATGCTGGAGGACTCACGCCCAAAATCTGTTCTCTTTAACTCAGTAACGGCAAGCATCTATTTGTTAGACTCTAGGAGGCTACCTGCTGGAACATATCGTCCTATGGACGTAAATTACTGATGGATCCAAAAATTTTGCTAATCCTGAGATTGTTGTGGCCATACTCGAGAGCCTCGGTAAAGTTATTTTTTTTGTTTTGTTTTCAAGTTGGTACATCCTTAGGCTGCTATGCACGTACGTCCTACGCCTGCAGTAGGGTAATGTTATTATTTCCTCTTTCATGGTGATAGGACTTTGAAGGAGCAAATAATTTTGGTGTTTAAAGTAGGAGTAGTTCATCTTATATCACGAGAAATTAAATACTAATCCTCCCTTCCATCCTCTAGGTGATTTGCTGAAGCTTTTGGATGTTTCCATCGGCGGACAACTTGATGCTAACTACGGCAAGTTACTGCCGCCTCTTGGAAAGCATCGTACGTTTAAAGGTGTCCGCTTGTATGGCTTCTCTAGTCCGTTCCTTAATTTAGGAAATGATTTATTTCTGCTTTATTGTCCGTCAATTCTCCACTGCTTTCTAAAGAGATTCCCTTCATATATTTTCTGGTAATGGAACTTCATTAGTTATATGGAATTTCAATTGATATACTAGTGCAACATTTGCACATTATGCTGGTCACACTGAACTCAACATGGAACTTTTCAGATTGTAGAGTTCATTTCAGTGTTACTAGCAATTGGAAGTGAAGCTGCTGATTGAAAGAATTGATTCGTCTTGGAGCAGTACTAAGAACTCGGGACTACTTCTTTAAGTAAGTTAAAACTTCAGGTTTTATGAACAGTGAACAGTGATATTCCCCATTTTATTCCGACTCCAGGTACCCATATAACAAATCTCTGCATCACCACATAGAGAACGTAAGAGTATCATGTTTGGAAAGCAATAATGCTCCTCTTGTACGACATCTTTTTTGTGAGTGTGATCTTGTGGGATAGCAACTCTGAGAATGACTTCCATTCTTCACTGTCCAATTCATTCTCAGAGTAGTAATTCTATCTGACAGGAAAACAGTTGGTGGACGAACTGGTACACAAATGTCCTATCAAAATGTAATGCGCGCAGAGGACAATGTCAACCGGTGGGCATGTGGGTATGTTTTCCCCCTTAATAAGTAGTTTATGTAGTTGTTGTGGTTTTTTCACAGTTGGAGTTGATTTTCACTCTTTAAACAGGTGCTTTCTTTTCTGGTAAAGTCCACTAAAATCATAGCTTAAGACTAATAATCTTATAGGGGAAACACATTACAACAACACCAATCACCATAAACAGCCTCAGTCCTCCAATCTGCAAAATGTGCATATATGTATTTCTCAAAATTCTGAAGAAATCTGAAGCCCATATTTATGTGTCAATCATTGCTCATCTCCCCTAGTGTTATCAAGTTTCGTACACATTCTCTCCTAGCTACCAAACTGTACAAAATTATTTTCTTCGAATTTTTATCATCAATTTGACTTGCTATGTTTATTCACCTCTGTTTTTCTCTCCTCATGTTTTCAGCTATCTAATTATGGTGTAATTAAATGTAACAGCTTCCCCTGTCTCCCTTAGTCATCCAAACCTTCTAGAAAACGCCAAGGTAAAATATAGAGGCTGTTGAGCAAATCCTGTGTGGTCTCGAATCAAATGATCGAAAATCTGTTGCGGATGGTTGGTGAGAAGGTTGTTCAACAGCCAAGACATCCACAGGCTTCCCAGCAACAGGAAAACGTGGATCCTGTGATCAAAAGCCTATGTTCAGACAGCATCAGTGTTCTGAGTGGTGATCCTCAGTAATCGGTCAGGTGGTTCTTTTGTTACCTTTGGTGAGTGTTTGATATGGAACCCAGAAGAGTGCTGGGTGGTTGCCCGCAGCCTAATGCCTCCAGCTTGTCTTTCTCGTCGCCAAATGACTGAACAAAAGCTTACCAAGTGTAAGGGGTGTGAGCTTAAACTGGAGGCATAAAGAAATAAGATTGAGGAGTTGGAGTGTAAACTAAGGGTTGCCAAAGAGGATGTTGTGCGATGTTGTGAAGCTCAATAGCAAATTGGAGAATGAAAGAAAGGAGAAAGTTGGCGCTGAGTTCCGGCTAAAGGCGAAGGACTATACTTTTTCCCCTGGCACACACTTAGAAGTTCTACCAGCTGGAGATAAAGATAACCATCAGAAGCAGGCCAACACTGGAAACGAGGATGATTCTATTGATCTTAGCTTCTGTACTCTGATGGGGGTGGTTGGGGGATTATATTACATGCTGATAGTGAATTAGTGATACAACTATACAATATTATAACTATAGAAGCACTTCTGCTAAGAATCGGGGAGGGGGCAGCTGCTCAATTATTATGGGGATTACTGTTCACTTTACTCGGCATTTTAGCGACCCATTTCATTTTAAATTTTCCCATCTTCATGCATGGCCTTTGTTGTATCAGAATTCAGAAGTTTAGAACAATTTCAATCTTCCTGTTGGTTAAGCTCAATTATATCTGCTTCTTCAACCCCACCTTTAGGGTTATGTTTTCGGTTTATGCAGTGACTACTTGAGATTTGTCTCCTTAAAGAAGAGCCATGGAAAAACACATGATTTAAACAGTTCATCACTGAAAGAAAAGTTATGGCAGACATCGGACAGTACACTGTTATTGACTTTGGTTTGGGATCGATGGTATGAGTACTCTTTCCATAACTATTTGAACTCTGAGCTGAAGAAAAAGAAGGTGATTTGAAGCAAGAGGAAATGCGTCCCACACCACAAAATATACACGTAGAACTAATATCTGGATGCAATATATAGGTCAAATTTTTTCTCATTATGCTTTTCTACACGATGACTCAGAAAGTATAAAACTAACGAACACATTTCTGAAACCATCCTGCTCTAGAATTTGTATTGCTCAGTTCACAGAAAAATGAAAACTAACAGCCTAGAGCTCGATCCACAATTGAGTTGCAAAACGCGAAAGGATTACTGTCTAGTTCAACGATCACATCTTGTTCCGATCTTTTGAACTTAAGCACAACTATTTTGAGTACCCTCTTCTCCACAATTGCCTTAACCTGATCCATCTTGCACAGATTGGGCAGCTGAAGCACTGTGTCCCTACTCGGGGTTCGGATTTGCAAATGTCTCTTCTCATGATTCACAGACACAAGGACCTCAAACTTGGGGCTGTCTTCCACATTCTGTTGCACATAATAGGCATCGACCTTGTCATCTACCACCACCAAAGTATCCTTGAATTCGAAAAAATTAAAGGGTCTGCGAGTGCAGGTGATATTCAAGCGTTTGTTCTCAAGATCCACGAAAACCTCAGCCTTCTCATACCCTCCATAATATCTGTGAGGTTCATCACGATCGTGTTAGATATTGTGTTTTTGGATAGAGAAAGTTTTTGAGAGTGACTATACGTTGCAGCCTTTTGTTCTATTTCTCAATTCTGAGATCTACATCTCATAATGTGGTGGCTTAAGGATATAACCCTAATGCAACACCTTATGTGCAATCGCAGCCATACATGTGGCAGTTGATCAGATCACACACGTGTCCACATATATAAATTATAGTTAAACAAAACATGAATTAATTTAATATTTTAACACTCCACTTTAAATTGCTTACTGTTTTACTCCTAGAAGATCTCGGAGATAAGTGAACCTGTCCTTCGGCAATGTCTTTATGAAGATGTCTGCAACTTGTTCTTGTGTTATGCAATTGTTAATGCTCAAAGTTTGGCGGTAGCCAAACCTTCGTTTAACGCGGGTCCGATGGGCGGACCGCTACTCTGTGGACTTGGTGATCTTCACTAGCTGTCAAACGAAAGACAGGGCGTCAGAGGGAGACCGCGTTGGGCGGTCTTCACTTCTCCGATGTCTAAGTCAGTCAATGCATATAGACAGCATAACAATAAATGAGTAGTAAATGCGTAATTAATGAGGAGAGAGGAGAGAACCTTTTATAGGTGAGGAAGAGGCTGATCTTCTCCTTGTTTTCGATGTGGGACTGATGTGCTTCAGTCCCCAGCGTTAGGAGCTTCTGATGCCATCTTGGCACGGCGCGTGGCAGCGCGTCGGCGGTGATCTGGGGGTGATCCGAGGCTCAGACTGTAGCTCGCCTGATTGTGTATCCGTAGGCTATTCCTTTGGCGGGAATCAGTACCTCTGGCGGTACCATGAGCGTAGCTCATTATAGCTAATTATGCTTGTAAATGCACATGTATGTACAAGTCCCCCAAGTCCCCAGTCAAGGAGGGCAATCTTGGTTGGGGAGTTGCTCAGCGGTTTGAAGCGTTTCTTCCGCTAGACTTTGCAAAAGCATAATTATCGTCAGTGCGTTGTCAACCATGGATTTACTGAGTGAACGCTTTATACCCTTTCGGGTGGGCCCCTGCTAGGCCCCCCAGGGAGTCCCCCACTCCCCAGCTAAGATGGACCTCCGGATGGTCGGTAAATTGTTTGTTGAGGGGGAGCTGCACGGAGCAGAGGGTGTTGGGTAGTGAGCCCAATCTTTAGTACCCAAGTGACGGGGGTCAACGTACCTGATCAGGGCCGTCGTAGACTGTTGACAAGTCCCCGTGTCCAGTAGGGACGGTCTGACCGTAACGCCGAGTGGCGGTCGTTGTCAGAGTGAGGTGCGGCCTCGGGATCCGCCGCTGGCTGTAGCAGGAAGCAGCGTCTAGTAGACGTGCTTGGCGGTATTTTATTGAGCGGTATTGCGCTGAACAAAGTACGCA
Organism: Rosa rugosa; assembly: GCF_958449725.1. Lineage (NCBI taxonomy): Eukaryota > Viridiplantae > Streptophyta > Magnoliopsida > Rosales > Rosaceae > Rosa > Rosa rugosa. The sequence continues at coordinate 50,813,303 of NC_084821.1, read as the reverse complement.
GCTTGCAAGATGAAAAGGGGGTTCCGCTAGCGGTGTGTTGTGTAGCGGAAGACGCCCCGCTTGCAGGATGACAAGGGAGAAGTTCCGATGGCGGAGACTTCGTCACTTGGAAGGTGACAAGGGAGAAGTTCCGCTGGCGGGGTTTCGCTCAGCGGAGACTTCGTCACTTGAAAGGTGACAAGGGAGAAGTTCCGCTGGCGGGGTTTTGCTCAGCGGAGACTTCGTCACTTGGAAGGTGACAAAGGAGAATTTCCGCTGGCGGGGTTTCGCTCAGCGGAGACTTCGTCACTTGGAAGGTGACAAGGAAGAAGTTCCGCTGGCGGGGTATCGCTCAGCGGAGACTTCGTCACTTTGAAGGTGACAAGGGAAAAGTTCCGCTGGCTTTAGGAGACTTCGTCACTTGGAAGGTGACAAGGGAGAAGTTCCGCTGGCGGGGTTTCGCTCAGCGGAGACTTCGTCACTTGAAAGGTGACAAGGGAGAAGTTCCGCTGGCGGGGTTTCGCTCAGCGGAGACTTCGTCACTTGAAAGGTGACAAGGGAGAAGTTCCGCTGGCGGGGTTTCGCTCAGCGGAGACTTCGTCACTTGAAAGGTGATAAGGGAGAAGTTCCGCTGGCAGGGGTTCGCTCAGCGGAGACTTCGTCACTTGGAAGGTGACAAGGGAGAAGTTCCGCTGGCGGGGTTTCACTCAGCGGAGACTTCGTCACTTGGAAGGTGACAAGGGAGAAGTTCCGCTGGCGGGATTTCGCTCAGCGGAGACTTCGTTACTTGGAAGGCGGGATTTCGCTCAGCGGAGACTTCGTTACTTGGAAGGTGACAAGGGAGAAGTTCCGCTGGCGGGATTTCGCTCAGCGGAGACTTCGTCACTTGGAAGGTGACAAGGGAGAAGTTCCGCTGGCGGGGTTTCGCTCAGTGGAGACTTCGTCACTTGGAAGGTGACAAGGGAGAAGTTCCGCTGGTGGGGTTTCGCTCAGCGGAGACTTCCGACGGTTGGCGATTATTTTCCAAGTGGTTACTTCCATTAGACGCTTTGTCTGATGGTGGTCGACACGTGGCCAACTTCTAGAGGGTTAGCGTCTGGAGGCGTGTCTCCTCATCCTGGCCGTCTTCTCGCCATTAATGGAGACGTGGGACACGTGTACGGCTGGTGCACGATGTCGTTTTTCAGTGGACGGTTTAGAATGCTTTGACGTTGACATAAAAGGGGGGAACCTAGCGAGATTTGACACTTTGCTAAAGCTTTAAACTCTACTCGTCGTCTTCAAGCTTCGTTCGTCCGAGACTCAAGAAAGAGGCTACTGGGATTTCGTGGAGTTATCGTACCCTGAAAGACGAAGATTTCCCTCATCGAAGACTATTGTTCACCATCACACCGGAGTTTTCGCCTTTGAGGTTGGTACCTTGATTATCTTCCCTGTTTCATTGGGTCTGTTGGTTTCTGGGTTTGTTGTTTCTGTTTTTGGGGTGTTATCTGTTCTTCTCTGGTGTGCTCTGAGGGTGTAAAGTGAGATTTGGGGGTGGGTTATGGTGTTTGGCAGAGAGTTGGTGTTTAGGGATTTGCTAGATGATCGAATCTGGGTTGAGTATGTTTGTTCTTGTTTTGGCATTTTCTGGGTAACTGTTCTTGATGTTCTTGGCTATAACTGATATAGGCATAGGCTAGAACTTGTTTGAGCTAACTGATTTGGGTTTTTGGGTTTGGGATGGCTAACGTCGTAGAGATTTTGAGCAGTGAGGATTCCTGGTCTGACGTGTCGTTCAGCGTGGCGGATAGAATGTTTATTGACTCGTTGCGTCCGTCTGCCCATGCAGGAACCTCACTGCCAGAACCACTAGAGGTTGAGCCACTACAAACCATACCCTGGGAAGTAGCTATGGGTCGCGCCTCGCGTCCAGAGAGTTCTAGGGCAGGGGAGGCTACCGCTGCCAAAAATAGGTGTGATGAGCGGTTAGCAAGTAACAGCGCTGCCAGTGGTTCCGCTGACGGGGGAGGATGCTGAGTCAGCATGGGTCCTCCAGGACGGCACCCCTGTTGATGAGGCAGGAGGGCGGATGACTGTTACCGCCGTCAACAGGGTGAAGCGGATGTTCCGGTTGCCAGGTGTGGTGAAGCTGCGTCCGCCGACGGTGGACGAGAAGGCATCGATTCTTCCAGAGGGGTTTGCCGCTGTGCACGAGGCGATATTCCGCCAAGGAGTGACATTCCCGCTGGTGCCAAATCTTCAAATCTTGGTGTGCGAGTTTGGCCTTGCTTTTGGGCAAATTTGCCCCAACATGTGGCGGTTAATGTTGGCGCTGAACTCACTATGGCGGTTGTCCGGTTGTGAGGGGCCAACTGTGGCGGAAGTGCTGCACTTCTACGAGCTTGTGTATGTGAAGCGCCAAGGTTGTAGGGGGCAGGTGAATTTGAGCCGCCGCCAGGGGGCGCCCAAGCTGATCGAGAACCTGAGGGATTCCATGTCCTACTGGCGGGGGACATTCTGTGTTGCCACGGCGGGGTGGAAATACCAAGCTAGGTCCAACGAGGGGGAGCCGACGTTTAGGATTAAGTCAGAGTTTCAGCCTATCCGAGGTTGTTTGCCGGTCTCCGCTGAACATAGCTGGCGGTTTCTCTTATGCATAGCCTTGTACTCTACTAACGATTATTGTTTTTGTTTGTGCAGCGGGCTTGCGCTTTAACTTGACTCGTGAAGAAGAGTGTCGCATGGCACATATCAAAGGCTGTTGGCGGAATCGCAACTTGCTGGACTTTTGCCTTCTTACCGGTTGGGAGTTGTTGGTCGATCAACAACTGACTCGTGCCGTTGGTAAGAAATCTCCGCCATATTGTACCTTCGATCAGACTGTCTCAGGCTGACTGGTTTTTTTTTTTTTTTTTTAGAAACTCCGCCAGGTAACAAAGCGAGCCGCGACGCTTTTGACAAAGCTATGGACCGTGCTGAGATCGATAACTTCTTAGAGACCATGTATGCCTCCGGGCTGGCGGTTCAGCAGACGGTCGTGAACCCGGAAACGCTGGCACTGAGCCCGTCCGAGGTTCCAGTGGTGTTACCTATGCCGCACCACTCCCACCTTGGTGGTGACGGCTTGCCCGTCGTTCAGGCGGGGGCCAATGTGGACGGCGGGAAAAAGGGGTCTGCTACCACCGCGCCGCAGAAAGAGAGAGTGCCTGCCGTTCGGCGTTGGCCACAGAAGGAGAAAGTGGTGCAGCCAGCGGGGACTGTCACCGCCGCCGGGTTGGAGCAGCCGCCGAAGGGGTTGAAGCCTGCTGCTGGAAACACAAGGGTGCTTCAGTGAAGGCGCCGACAAAATGACTCCGCTGATGAGGAAGAGGGGGACGATGTGGAGACCATCGGGGCCTGCCAGCAGAAGAGGGCTCGACAAGCTCCTCCCAAGGCGCCAGTGGCTGCTGAGAGAGAGGTGCCTGCGAGTGACTTGGACTCATTTGCCGCATAAGCAGAGTTCATGACCGACGGTGAGCGGGAATTTCTTTACCACCTTTGCGAGCGGCTGGGGTTTGGCGGCCTAGCGGGGATTTCGCGCCCAACGGCCATTGACTAGTCGCCCTTTAGCTCGGCCTTCGGTCACCTGTCGGTTGGGCTGCACGAAATGTTCCTGGCGGCGTCGAAGCAGCCCCGGGTTGAGCGGGAGCTCAGGGAGGAGCTCCAGGGTCTTCAGAGAGAGCTGGCGGAGGCCAGGGATAGGCTGGTGGAGGTGGAACGGCGCCTGACAAAGGCGGATTGTGATGCCGCAGATTCCCGCGGCAAACTGGCGGTGGCCGTCAAGCGGGACTTGGAGCGGAATGATCATGTCTCCAAGCTGGAGCAAGACATGTCCCTGCTGCAGGAACGGGTGGCCGCCAAGGATAAGAAAATTGATATCCTGTAGCGGGAGTCCGCCACTAGACTAGCCGAGGTGAAGAAGCTGGAGGGTGAGGTCGCCCGCCTGAGAGCTGAAGGGAGCCGCGCTGTTGAAGCATTCAAACAGTCGGCGGATTATAAAGAGGCAAGACTGAGGCGGCGAAGGCTGGGGCCCTAGCCAATGTGGAGATGCTGACACAGAAGGGCGCTATCGACTGGGTGAAGGCGTCCCAGCCCCACGTGCTGCCAGCTCAGAATGCCCCGCCGGCGAAGGGTGTGGTCCCCGCCCAAGCTGAAGGCGCTCGCTCGGGAAGCGGAGAGAGTGGCGCATGCCCGGCGGATGGTTACCAGCGGACTCTTCCTCCTACCCAGTCGGAGGTGTCGCGTGCTGGTTTCTTGGCGGCTCATACTCGGGCGGATGGTACAATAGAGACTCCAAGTCCCACTGCCCGAGGGTCTGACCAAACAAGCCGCGTACACCCGCCACCGCATGCTGAAGGTGAAGATGCTGAGGCCAACCCCTGAGAGATATTGAACTCCTTTTTGTAGCCGCTGAGGCGTAAATTTTTTTTTTTTTTTTTTGTAACGAACGCTTTTGGGTGGGGAGTCCCAGCCCTTTATATGGAATGAAATTTCGAAATTTGGTGTTTGTCATGATATGCTTGTACCGCTAGGGTTTTGACTTGGAGTTTTCTTTTGCCAATCAATGAAACATTAAAGGAATTAAGATTGGTCCAAGTGCACAATGTAGCGGACGTGGTCCGCTGATGATTGCTGGCGTTGCCAGTTGCCCTTAGTGCTAGACTTGCTAACAATGGTTTAAATAATTCCTCGTTTCATTGATAGCTGACTGATCAGCGTTTACAAAAGAGGGGTAGTACCCGTTGGGTAGCTTCCCTTAACTAAATATTGAACAAAAATTTAGCTAAGTCAAGATGCTCTTGGGTAGCGGCATGACTATTTGTAGTAATACCGAAGGTGTTCGGTATTCCAAGGGTGGGTCGTTGTGACGCCATCCTTGTCCATTAAGTAGAAGGTGCCCGGGCTAACGACTTCTATAATTTTGTATGGACCTTCCCAAGTTGGGCGGAGTTTGGTTGGCGGTGGAATTACTTCCTTCATTACCCAGTCCCCCAGTTGAAGGTTCCGGGCTTTGACCCTGGTGTTGTAGAAACGCGATATCCGCTGCTTGTTTTGCAGGTTGTGCAAATGGGCCTTGTGTCGTTTTTCCTCTAGTAGGTCCTTGTCCAGGTTGACGTCGTCGCTGTTGGTATTTGGGCAGTAGCCTTCGACCCTAGCGATAGGTTGAGTTACCTCGATAGGTAGGACAGCCTCTGTTCCGAACATCATACAAAAAGGAGTTTCGCCGGTGGCGGAAGTTGGAGTTGTCCTGATGGCCCATAGAACTTCTGGAAGCTTCTCCGCCCACAAACCCTTGGCGTTGTCGAGTTTCTTTTTCAGCAGCTTCTTGATTATCTTGTTTGCTGCTTCGACTTGGCCGTTGGTTTGGGGGTGAGCAACAGACGCAAAACTCATTTTGGTGCCAAGGTTGGTGGTGAAAGATATGAGTTCCTTGTTGTTGAACTGTGTGCCGTTGTCTGTAATGATTGTATGTGGGACACCATAGCGGCAGTAAATGTTCTTCCAGAGGAAGTGAATTACCTTGGAGGTAGTTATTGCCGTCAGTGGCTCTGCCTCTATCCACTTGCTGTTGTCGTTGATAGCAACAATGATGTACTTGAACTGGCCTTTGGCGGTTTGGAATTTTCCCATCAGGTCGAGGCCCCACGTTGAGTGAACCCACGGGCCGATGATGATTGACAGTGGTTCCGCCGGTGCATGTGGGAGATCAACATACTGCTGGCACTTGTGGCAAGATCTCGATATCCGCCGGGCGTTGTCGCCGAGTGTGGGCCAAAAGTAGCCTTGTCACATTGTGCGATTGGCCATGGATCTGGCGCCCGAGTGGTTGCCGCATTCTCCGCCGTGTATCCTTGTCAGCACGACCTTTCCCTCTTCTGGGGTTAGACAGCGGAGGTTGGGGTGGGTGAATCCCTGGCGGTAAAGCTTGTCATTCTGGATGTTGTAGCGGGTTGCTCTCCGCTGAAGCTGTCGTGCTTTGACCTTGTCCTCTGGCAATGTCCCGTTGCGCTTGTACTCGATAATCTCGTCCATCCAGCTGGGATTGACCTCAATGCTGAAGATCTCCGCCAAGGTTTTTGTAATACTTGGCCTGTCAAGACACTCCACTCTTGTGTCCGCTGGACTTTGATGTGGCTGGGCGGTTGCCAGTCTCGCCAGTGAATCACCCTTGGCGTTCTTTTCCCTGGGGATTTGTGTGATGGTGTGAAATTTGAATTTTTTGAGCAGTGTCTTGACGTACCCCAAGTATGCCGCTAACTGTTGGTCCTTGGCCTGAAAGCTGTCGTTGACCTGGTTAACGACTAACTGAGAATCGCTGAAGATGTTGACACTGTCAGCCCCTGAATCGATGGCGAGGAGTAAGCCGGCAATGAGTGCTTCGTACTCCGCCATATTGTTTGAGGCTTTGAAGTTGAATTTCAACGCGTATTCCACGCTCAGCCCCCCTGGTCCTGTGAAGATGACCCCAGCGCCGCTGGCCTTGGCACTAGCTGAGCCGTCCACATGCAGGTTCCAGTCTGACTGTAGGGGAGCTGGTTCTTCAGCGGTTACCATTTCCGTCCCGGGCTCTGTCTCCGTGCCGGGTCCTGGCTGACGCTCGGTGAGTTCAGCAATGAAGTCCGCCACCGCCTGGCCCTTCATGGGGGTTCTTGGTTTGTAATCAATGTCGAACTCGCTGAGCTCAATGACCCACTTGCTGAGGTGCCCCGAATGGTCAGGGTTCTGCATTACCTGCCTCAGCGGTTGATTGGTTAACACATGGATTGTGTGGGCCTGAAAGTATTGGCGGAGGCGTCTGGCGGCAACGATGAGTGCGAGAGCGAGTTGCTCCAAGGGAGGGTATCTTGTTTCTGCCCCGTTCATGCCTCTGCCAGCGTAGAACACTGGGAGTTCCTCCTGGCCTTCACGCCGGACAATGGCGCAGCTTACCGCTAACACTGATACCGCTAGGTATATGTATAGTGTTTCTCCTTGCACAGGAATGGAAAGGAGTGGTACTGCCGCCAGGTATTCTTTCAAGCCCTGGAACGCCGCCTGACACTCTGGGTTCCAGTTGATGACTTTCTTGTGAGTCGTTTTGAGGACTTTGAAAAATGGGGCACACTTGTCAGTGAGTCTAGAGATGAATCGAGAAAGGGCGGTTAACTTGCCCTGGAGGCACTGGACGTGTATTTTCCACTCAGGGTCCTTCATGTCGAGGATGGCTTGTACCTTCTCCGGGTTAGCCTCGATGCCTCGCTCGCTGACGATATAACCCAGAAACTTGCTGGCGGTGACGCTAAAGAAACATTTTTCTGGGTTGAGGCGCATACCATAGGCCAAGAGAATGGTTACTATGATCTTGAGGTTTGCCACATGTCCGCTGGCTTTTATGCTCTTGACCAACATGTCGTCCACGTAGACCTCGATTATTTTTCCGAGATGTTCCGCGAACATGGCATTCATCAATCGCTGATAAGTTGCGCCGGCGTTCTTCAGACCGAAAGGCATAACATTGTAGCAGTAGAGGCCCTTGTCGGTGGTGAAGGTGGTGCACTCCTGGTCGCCGGGATGCATCTTGATCTGATTATAGCCGGAGAAAGCGTCCATCATGCTAAGGAGCTCATGTCCGGCGGTTGCGTCAACCAGTTGATCAATGCGGGGTAGCGGGAAGCTATCCTTTGGGCATGCCTTGTTAAGATTTTTGAAGTCAACACAAATTCTCCACTTTCCGTTGGGCTTTTTGACCATAACCAGGTTGGAAATCCACTAGGGATAGATGGCTTGGCGGATGAACCCAATGCCCTGGAGCTTGGCAACCTCCTCTCCTATTGCACGGTACTTTTCTTCATCAAAGGCCCTCTGCTTCTGTTTGATAGGATAAAAAGATGGTTTGATGCTCAACTTGTGCGTGATGATTTCAGGGGAGATACCTGGCATGTCCGCGTACGACCATGCAAAGACGGCAGCGTTATTACGTAGGAATTGAGTGAGTTCCGCCGCTACCTCTGGGTCCAATTGGGCTCCTATGCGGACTGTCCGCTCAGGGTGCTCGTCCGAGATGCAGACAACCTTCAACGATGTTTCTGGGTTGACTGGCTCCTTCTTTACATACTTCTTCTCGTCATCTCTAGGGTCCTCGAAGATATTTGGTGGCGGTGCCTGATTTCCCACAGTCAAGATTTCATGGCGGCGCGTTGACCGTGCTATAGTCGTTGAATAACATTCTCGTGCCAACTGCTGACTTCCTCTCACACAGCCCATGCCGTTGGGTGTGGGGAACTTCATGAGAAGCATGTATCCGGCGATGATGCATTTGAGCTTGTTGAGTGCCGGTCGTCCGATGATGGCGTTATACGAGCTGAAACAATCGACGACTATGAATTCCGTATGTATCTCCGCCATGCATGGACTAGTGCCAATAGTCAGCCGCATGTAGTCAGAACCCAGCGGTTGCGTGACGTCACCGGAAGAGCTGAGCAGTGGCTCATGATCCTGGAGTAATTTTCTGTTCTGTTTGAGGTGGTTGTAGCAACCGCTAAATATGACGTTGACAGCGGAGCCATATCCACCAGGATTCTCCCCACTGAAAATCTGCCAAGAATGGCGTCGACCAAGAATGGGTCGTCGTGGGGTAGATGCACTTCGCGTTCCTCCTCCTCCTCTGAGAAGGTAATGGGCTCCCAACCAGACTTTGGGAGTTTGGCGGATCTCTCATAGCGGATGTTGCATACTTCTTTTGGGTGATTAGCGCGTGCATAGCGCTTCCTTGCCCTGTGAGACATGTTGGTGATTGGATCACCGCCGTCGATGGTGTTGATGCGGCCCAAGGTCTCAATGTTGGCGATCACAGGTGGCGGTTGGCGCACCTTGAATTGCTCCATCTTGCCATCACGGTACAAAGTCTCAATGGCTGTTTTGGGAGCATTGCAGCTGTTGGTATTGTGACCGCTGTCCTCGTGGTATTTACACCACCTGCCGGTGTTTCTTGGTTTTCCCGTTTTTGGGTATCTTGCTGGGGGTGGCGGTGGGATCTGATCCTTGCACTGATTGTATATTTCCTCATACGAGGCTGTGAGGACTGTAAACACTGCATACCGCTGAGAGGATTCCGTTTGTTTGCTGCGGTTATCCCCATGGGATGGGCGGTTGCCCTTGTTGTAGTGTTAGTCCTTCTGCAGCTTGTTCTGGTAGTGGCCCTGTTGCCACTCCCTCTTCTTGTCAATTGGTGGCGATGCAGGGGTCTTGTTAGCGGTCTCTTGATGACTGGAGGAGGGTTGTGTTGACTTTGTTGGTGTTGCTGGTGGCGGTGGGGTTTCTCCGTATGTGATGAATTCTGCCTGGGCATGAATGACCTCCTCACTCATGACGTGTTCATATACCGCATTTGGATGGTTGTAGTTGAGGTGATAGAGGAATGGCCCCTTGAGGAGTCCCTGCTTGAAAGCCGCCGATGCCATTGTTTTGTCTAGATCGCGGCAATGAGATGCTGCCGCTCGCCATCTTGTGACGAATGCCTTCAGTGATTCGTCCGCCCCTTGCTTGACGCTGAACAGCTGACTTGTGTTGTGATGTCCGGCGGATAATAAGATGAACCAAGAGAGGAAGGCGTGTGATAGTGCATGGAATGAATCAATGGATCCCGGCGGACACTCGAAGAACCAGTTCATTGCCTCACCGTCCAACATTTCGCTGAACAAGTGGCACAAGGTGGCGTCGTCAAATCCCTTGTTATTGGTGACCTTCTTGAAGGTGTCCATATGGACGAAGGGGTCAGACATGCCGCTGTAATGTGACATCTTTGGGGTTTTTACGTACGCTGGTCTGATAGCCTGCAGAATCGCAGCGGTGAATGGCCCTGGTCTGGACGCGAAAAGCGGGTTTGGAGTTGGTGCCGGGGCGCCCGACTCCGCCCGGATTAATCTCTGCTCCAACGGTTGCATCCTTTCCAGTATTTGGGCTGTTGCGTTGCCAGCGGGACCTGCCTGGATATTCCGCTGAACATGTCTGCGCCTTGGGGCAGGCGGATTGCCCTCAGTCCTTGCCCTGGCTTCCGAGCGGTTGGTGTGCGGTAGTGACTCCGCCTCCTGCTCCAACATTAGTTGGGGGATTGGCGGTGGTCCCATCCCTAATAGTTCAGGTGGGTTCAGCGGTACCTGCATCTGTATTATTGGTCCCGGTACCAATGTGCCAGTGTTGGACCGACTACGCCCGGTGCTCCGTGACTGCTCGCTCTGCGCTGGATTGGCGTTTGCCTCCAGCGTCCTCTTTAGTTCATCAAAACGTGACATCAGCGTAGCCACTTGTTTTTGGGCCTCAGCCTTCTCTCTGCGCTCCTCTTCACGCTCTCTGCTTGCCTTATGCAGGTCCGCCAGTGCCAGCTCATACAGAGCGGTGAGATCCTGGCCCGGTGGGCGGCTGCTACTTGGATTTGCCTCACCGCCGGGGTTGGCTGGGGTGCTGAATAGTGCGCGGTTAATGCCTACCGCTGGGTTGGTGGGTTGGGGAATGGCGGATTGGTCCGCCTGCTCTTCAACGTTTCCCCCACTACCGTTAGTCATGGTAGTTGTGGTGGGATGACCTTTTGTTCAAGGGTTCCCACAGACGGCGCCAATGTTAATGCTCAAAGTTCCGCGGTAGCCAAACCTTCGTTTAACACGGGTCCGATGGGCGGACAGCTACTCTGTGGACTTGGTGATCTTCGCTAGCTGTCAAACGAAAGACAGGGCGTTAGAGGGAGACCGCGTTGGGCGGTCTTCACTTCTCCGATGCCTAAGTCAGTCAATGCATATAGACAACATAACAATAAATGAGTAGTAAATGCGTAATTAATGAGGAGAGAGGAGAGAACCTTTTATAGGTGAGGAGGAGGCTGATCTTCTCCTTGTTTTTGATGTGGGACTGATGTGCTTCAGTCCCCAGCGTCAGGAGCTTCTGATGCCATCTTGGCACGGCGCGTGGCGGCGCGTCGGCGGTGATCTGGGGGTGATCCGAGGCTCAGGCTGTAGCTCGCCTGGCTGTGTTTCCGTAGGCTATTCCTTTGGCGGGAATCAGTACCTCTGGCGGTACCATGAGCGTAGCTCATTATAGCTAATTATGCTTGTAAATGCACATGTATGTACAGCAATATCGCACTACAATTACATTGTTTTGAACTGCATCATCACATGGGTTTAATGTATCTTGACATAGTTCTAGACTAACTTGTATATTCTTATCCCTTAGCTTGTGTGGTTTCCCGAGCATGTTTCCTTTTGAGAGAAGTTTTCATCTCTGCATCACCAGCCATTGTTATTCACCTGTTCAAAAAAAAAAAAAAACAGTAAGTATATAGTCATTAACTTAACACTAGGAAATGATATTTCATTTTGATGTTCTTGGTCTTGTTGTGGAAGACTGGATTCTTTGACATTGCAATTGCAGATGTACTGTCGCACAATAAAGGAGTAACTTCTAGCTATTCTTCACCAAAGTCTTCAAGAACATATCTCAGCCAAATTATTTGAGATGTTGCTTTTGCTGCACTCACATACTCAGCGTCCGCAGTTGACAGAGCTACACTTTGTTGTTTCACTGAAACCCATGAAAATACACCCGAACCAAATGTAAATGCATATCTAGATGTGCTTTTCACGTCATCTTCACTTCCACTCCAATCACTATCACAGAAACAAATCAGATTTGGCTCTTGATCTTTCTCTTTCTCATACTTGAGGCCAAAATTAATTGTTCCTTCAATGTATCTGAGAACCCTCTTTGCAGTTCCCATGTGAATTTGAGTCGGATTATGCATGAATCTTGATAAGAGACTTGCGGCATATATGATGTCTGGTCTTGTTGCTATCAAGTATAGTAGGTTTCCCATTAACCTTTTGTAAATGCTTGAGTCCGCAACTTTGCTTCCATCTTCCTTTGATAGTTTTTCATTCACAATCAAAGTTGTTGCAACTGCATTGCACCCTTTCATCCCAAATTTTTCAAGGAGTGTTTGGGCATACTTCTTTTGGTGAATGGAGATGCTATTATTGCTTTGAATAACATCAATGCCCAAAAAATGATGTAAGAGACCTAAATCAGTCATCTCATACTTCTTCTTCATATCCTTCTTGAATTCCAAGATCATTCTCCCATTGCTTCCCGTACACACCAAATCATCAACATAAATTGACACGATAAGGATATCAGAATTACCTTCACCTTTTGTGTACAGGGTTGCTTCACTTGGAGTTCTTTGAAAGCCATTTTTGATGAAGTAGGAGTCAATTTCTCCATACCATGCTCTTGGCGCTTGCTTCAACCTATAGAGAGCCTTCTTCAGCTTGTACACTTTTTCTTCTGCATTCTTGACTACAAAGCCTTGTGGGTTGATCCACATAAACGTCTTCTTTCAACACTCCATTTAGAAATGCTAATTTGACATCCAACAAATGCAATCACCAACCTTTCTGTGTAGTTAACGCAATCAGTGTGCAGATTGTGTCTATTCTAGCCACAGGTGCAAAAGTTTCATTGAAATCTACTCCAGGTTGTTGCGAATAGCCTTTTGCAACTAGCCTTATTTTGTTTTTCTAGACTGAACCATCTAAATTCAACTTTGTCTTGTAAATCCACTTGACACCTATGACCTTTTTGTCACTAGGTCTATCAACCAATTCCCAAGTGGAATTCTTCTCAATTACTGCAATTTCATATTCCATTGCTTTTTGCCATGCTCCATTCTTTAAAGCTTCTTCAAAGCATTCGGGTTCTACCACACAGTAATTACAAGTGGCATATACATCATTTAGACTTCTCATTCTCAGAGGTGTTGAAGTTGGACTAGAGGTCTGTGATTGTGCTGATGGAGGGCTTGCATTTGTAGGCTGAGGAAGTGTAACTGGAGTGACTGGTGTTGCATTTGCATCATCTTCTTCCTGATTGACTTCTTCACTTCCAGGAATTGTCGCATAATGCTTCGAACTTGTCTCCCAATTCCACGATGCTTTCTCATTGAAGATCACATCTCTTGAAATCACTATCTTCTTTGTCTTCAAGTTGAACAATCTGTAGCCTTTTGTACAACTACTGTATCCCACAAAGATACACTAGTTACTTGATTCTTCAAACTTGTGTCTGAGTTGGTTAGGCACATGAGCGTAGCAAATTGAACCAAACACCTTGAAATGATTGACCGAGGGTTTTGTTCCACTAAAAGCTTCAAATGGAGTTATTTTCTCCAATGCTTTTGTAGGACACCTACTTAGCAGGTAAACTGCTATAAATGCAGCTTCTCCCCAGAAATTGTAAGGCATTTTCTTCTCATGCAACATGGACTTTGCCATTTCAACACTTGTCATGTTTTTCCTCTCAGCAACTCCATTTTGTTGAGGAGTATATGCAGCTATGAGTTGCCTTTCAAGTTCCATGTCTTCACAGAACTTACCAAACTCATGTGAGGTATACTCACCACCTCTATCACTTCTCAATTTCTTGATTTGAAACCCGGCCACTTTGCTTTTCGACTATCATCTTGAACTTCTTAAACACTGTGAACACTTTTGATTTCTGTCTAAGAAAGTATAACCACACCATTCCAGTGCAATCGTCAATGAAAGTGAGGAAATACCTGTTTCCAGCGTGAGTTGTAGTCTTCATTGGTCAGCATACATTTGAGTGGATGAGTTCCACTCTCCACGCTTTCTCCTTTGGAAATGCTTCTCTATATATGTTGCTTACCAATTGCACAACCTTCGCATATCTCATTTGCTTCATGGATTGATGGTAACCCGTAAACCATATTCTATTGCTGCAATTGCTTTAGGCTTTGGAAATTCAAGTTTCCAAATCTTCTATGCCATAGCCAAGTAGAATCTACAACATCCGCCTTCATAGCAATGTGATCGAAATACTTGAGGGTAAGTGGAAAACTTCTATTCATTGTCTTTTTCACCCTTGCAACAAGATTCTTGAGCTTTCTATCATCATAGATGTCGACTTCATCATCACCTAACAACAAGAAATACCCATGTTCCATCATTTGTCCTAGACTCAGCAAGTTTTGGTCCAATCCCGGAACCAACATTACTTCTCTTATATACCTTTTCCCCTTCTTGGTTTCAATTGCAAGTGTACCTCTGCCAGTTGCTTGAACCAAGGCTCTATTTCCCATTTTCACTCGGGCTGTTATGGAGGTATCAAGATCAAGGAGGAGAGACTTATTTGCTGTCATGTGATTGCTGCACCCACTTCTATATACCAGACATTATCATCCGTTTGCATCGTTGCAGCTTGACATGCAAAGAATAGGTTTCCATCTGCATCTGCTTGCTTAGCTTCTACTTGCTCAGTATAGTTGGCTTGTTGGTTTCTTTTGTAGTTGCAATCCTTCTGTACGTGGCTAAAATGGTTTCAATTTGAGCACTTCGGCTTCCCTTTGAATCAACAGACTCCATGGTGGTACTTTTTGCAAATTTTGCATTGCGTTTGAGAAGAAGTACTATTGTTTGCATAATTCTGCTTCACTTCAGCATTATTTTTTCCTTCCCATTTCTTGTTCTTCCCTTTCCAACTCTTCTTGGGCTTGGAATGATTAGATTGGCTATCTCTTAAACCAATGCTAAGAGTTTGAAATGCACTCTCTGTTGCATTCTTAGCATGTCTGTCTAATCGCTGATCAAAAGCTTTGATTAATGACCCCATAACCTCTTGAATTCCTGCCGTTTCCATGTCTCTGGTCTTTATAAGAACCAAAACTATAGGATCATATTTTGGGGTTAAGCTTATGAGTATTTTCTGCACAACTCTTATATTTGGTAAATCTTCTCCATAGCTTTTCATTTGATTCACAACATCAGACAATCTAGTAAAGTAATCTTTAAGCAATTCATCTTCTTTCATTCTTGTATATTCAAAATCACGCCTTAAAGATTGTAACTTTACAGATCTTACCTTGGGATCTCCTCTGAATTCTTCCTGCAGCACCTCCCAAGCTGTCTTTGTTGTCTCTTCATTGGAGATTCTTGGGAATATCTCATCTGACACTGCATTTTGAATTAAGGCGAGAGCTTTTGCATCTTTTATGATGTTGTCTTCAAGATTTGCTTCTGGGTTGCTGATAACTGCAATGTATCTTTTGGAATTTTGAACCCTTCTTCAACAAAACTCCATAAATAATGAGATTTGAAAACGGTTCTCATTTTAATTCTCCAGAAATCATAGTTATCACCCGTGAAGATTGGAGCGCGAATTTCACCGCTGCTACTTGACCCAGCCATAATTTTGCTGTAATCCAATATGGGATTTCACAGTTGAAATCTCCCCGTTGCAATTGCGACGCACAGATTCGGATCAGAGCTGAAGCTCTGATACCATGTTAGATATTGTGTTTTTGGATAGAGAAAGTTTTTGAGAGAATGGCTAGCTATATGTTGCAGTCTTTTGTTCTATTTCTCAATTCTGAGATCTACATCTCATAATGTGGTGGCTTAAGGATATAACCCTAATGCAACATCTTATGTGCAATCGCAACCATACATGTGGCAGTTGATTAGATCACACACGTGTCCACATAGATAAATTACAATTAAACAAAACAGGAAGTAATTTAATATTTTAACAGATCATTGCTGATCGCGATTGGCGAACCGAGAGTTGTGAAAGGGGCTTGGAGAAGATGGAGAGTCAATTCAAAATCGAAAAGCACTTAGGGTTGAGTGCAAGTGAAGACGCCAATATTAATAATCCCATTGAGCTCGATCAAACTCGTACTAGATCAAGAAAGAGAGAGGCTAGCTTTTACCTTTCTCTCTTCCAATGATTCTCTCATATTATAAACGGTTTAGGGTTTAGCCTAGGAAGTACGACTTGCCCTTCCTTATTGACGGAAAAGAATATTTATTTTGTTTATTTGAGAAGAGTAGAAAAACTGCAATTCTCAGGGGCCTTCAACTCTCTTATAAAAAAAGATATATCTTTCTTAATTAATCAATTTTATAGGGAAATTATTAAATTTTTAAACTACCCAAAATACGCCCTCTTAATCAAACACCAATTAAAAAAACTATTTATATATATGAGGACACAATAATAATTCAATAATAGTAGATTAAATGATAATAGAAATAATAAATACATTATCTCTATATAGGCTATATAGGCAAAGTTGTTGTTGTTGGTTTTTATTTATTTATTTTTACAAGATTAAAGATATTCCCACTCCCTTTTATATGATACAGATGATGAATTCATTTGAGGTCTGGCTCTTAGTGAACAATTTTCTATTAAATCAGCTACTTGGCTTCAAAGCGAAAACTTGCAACCTTTTAAGTTTCAATGATGCTGATATTATGAACAAGGTCTGAAAACTTAATATTCTCCCCGAAAGTACATATTTTTTCTTGGCTTTTAATTAGAAAGCGTTTGAAAATTAGGGAGAGAATCAATAGATTCAATCCCTCTATGGATCCTTCGTGTGTTTTTTGTCATAATGCTATTGAAAATTATAAATTATGATTAAATACTCGTTACTCCTCATACTTTTCCCTGAAAAACAGTTTGGTCCCTCGCCTTTTAAATTAAACTGAATAGTCCTTATTCTCTCTAATTTTCATATAACAAGTCCAAAATAATCCGAAATGACTATTATGCCCCTCATTTTCTATTTTTATTATTATTTTTATTTTTTTCTCTATTTTTTTTAAATTTTTCTCCCTTTTTTTATACTCTCTCTCTCCCTCCTTCTCTCCTGGCAGCACGGTCTCTCTCTCTCCCTCGACCTCTCTTCTTCTTCTCTTCCTCTGCCATCACCGGAGACCACCACTTCCGGCCACCATCTCACCAAAAAGGGAGACCAAGTCCCATTTGGCAGACAAAGACCGAGGAATTCCAATTCGTATGCTGTGATGCGAGAAGAATTCCATCCTGAACACAAATTCAAATCTGGAAAAGTATGAGCTAGCAAAAACCACCAAAAGCATTATTTCTTAATAGCGGATCATCAAACAAACCATTCACTTGATAAACTGTTAATGCTCAAAGTCTGGCGGTAGCCAAACCTCCGTTTAACGCAGGTCCGGTGAGCGGACCGCTACTCTGTATACTCGACGATCTTCACTGGCTACCAAATGAAAGACAGGGCGTCAGAGGGAGACCGCGTTGGACGGTCTTCACTTCTCCGATGCCTAAGTCAGTTAACACATATAGGCAGCACAACAATAAATGAGTAGTAAAATGCGTAATGAATGAGGAGAGAGGAGAGAACCTTT
This sequence comes from Rosa rugosa, assembly GCF_958449725.1. Classification (NCBI taxonomy): domain Eukaryota; kingdom Viridiplantae; phylum Streptophyta; class Magnoliopsida; order Rosales; family Rosaceae; genus Rosa; species Rosa rugosa. The sequence goes on along the minus strand of NC_084821.1, from coordinate 50,796,081 downwards.
TATAGGTGAGGAAGAGGTTGGTCATCTCTTTGTTTTCGATGTGGGATTGATGTGCTTCAGTACCCAGCTCTGGGAGCTTCTGATGCTACTTTGGCGTGGCGCATGGCGGCGCGTAGGCGGTGATCTGGGGGTGATCCGACGCTGAGGTTGTAGCCCGCCTGGCGGTGTGTTTGCATGTCATTCCTTTGGTTGGAATTAGTACCTTTGGCGGTACAATGAGCGTGGCCCATTATAGCTAATTATGCTTGCAAATGTACATGTATGTACAAGTCCCCCAAGTCCCCAGTTAAGGAGGGCAATCTTGGTTGGGGAGTTGTTCGGCGGTTTGAAGCGTTTTCTTCCGCTAGACTTGCAAGATCATAATTAGCGTCAGTGCGTTGTCAACCGTAGGTTTTACTGAGCAAACGCTTTATACCCTTTCGAGTGGGCCCCTGCTAGGCCCCCCAGGGAGTCCCCCACTCCCCGGCTAAGATAGACCTCCGGATGGTCTGCAAATTGTTTGTTGAGGGGGAGCTGCGCGGAGCAGAGGGTGTTGGGTAGCGAGCCCAATCTTTAGCACCCAAGTGACGGGGGTCAACGTGCCTGATCAGGGCCGTCGTAGACTGTTGACACAAGTCCCCGTGTCCCGTAGGGACGGTCTGACCGTAACGCCGCGTGGCGGTCGTTGTCAGAGTGAGGCGTAGCCTCGGGATCCGCTGCTGATTGCAGCAGGAAGCAGCGCCCAGTAGACGTGCCTGGCGGTACTTTATTGAGCGACACTGCGCTGAACAAAGTACGCAGCTTGCAAGATGATAAGGGGTTCCGCTAGAGGTGTGTAGCGGAAGATGTCCCGTTTGCAGGATGACAAGGGAGAAGTTCTGCTGGCGGAGTTTCGCTCAGCGGAGATTTCGTCTCATGGAAGATGACAAGGGAGAAGTTCCGCTGGCGGGGTTTCGCTCAGCGGAGACTTCATCACTTGGAAGATGACAAGGGAGAAATTCCGCTGGCGGGGTTTCGCTCAGCGGAGATTTCGTCTCTTGGAAGATGACAAGGGAGAAGTTCCGCTGGCGGGGTTTCGCTCAGCGGAGACTTCGTCACTTGGGAGATGCCAAGGGAGAAGTTCCGCTGGCGGGGTTTCGCTCAGCGGAGACTTCGTCACTTGGAAGATGACAAGGGAGAAGTTCCGCTGGCGGGGTTTCGCTCAGTGGAGACTTCGTCTCTTGGAAGATGACAAGGGAGAAGTTCCGCTGGCGGGGTTTCACTCAGCGGAGACTTCGTCACTTGGAAGATGACAAGGGAGAAATTCCGCTGGCGGGGTTTCGCTCAGCGGAGATTTCGTCTCTTGGAAGATGACAAGGGAGAAGTTCCGCTGGCGGAGTTTCGCTCAGCGGAGACTTCGGACGGTTGGGGAAGTCATCGTAAGTGGTTACTTCCACCAGACGCTTCGTCTGGTGGTGGTTGACACGTGTCCAACCCGTAGAGGGTTAGCGTGCGGAGGCTTGTCTCCTAAGCTTGGCCGTCGTCTCGTCATTAATGATAGTAATTATGGATTCTGTAACCGAGGCGACGCCTCGGTTAATCCGGAGAGTAAGTGGAGACTCGCGACACGTGTACGGCTGGTGTGTGATGTCGTTTTTTGCGGACGGCTGAGAACGCGCTGATGTTGACATAAAAGGGGGGGGAAACTCAGCGAGATTTGACACTTTGGTAGAAGCTTCAAACTCACAGTCGTCGTCTTCTCGCTCTGTTCGTCCGAGACTGAAGGAAGTGGTTGCCGGAGCGTGGAGATATCGTTTCCGGAGAACGGACGATCTCACCCCCTAGAGATTATTGCGCACCATCCTATCGTAGGCTTCACCATCGAGGTTGGTATCTGGACTCCCCTTTTCCCTGTTTCATTGAATCTGCCGTTTTCTGGGTTTTGTTGTTTTTTGGTTTTTTGGGGTGATATCTGTTCTTTGGCGTGTTCTGAGATGTGAAGTGAGATTTGGGGGGGGGGGGGGGGGAAGGTGGATTATGGTGGTTGGCAGAGAGTTTGTGTTTAGGGATTTGCTAGATGGTCGAATCTGGGCCGAGTGTTTGCTCTTATTTTGGCATTTTCTGGGTAAATTGTGTTTGATGTTCTTGGCTATGGCTAACTTATAGGCTAGATCTGTGTTTGTGCTAACTGGTGTGGGTTTTAGGGTTTGGGATGGCTAACGTCATAGAGATTTCGAGCAGTGAGGATTCCGGGTCTGACGTGTCGTTCAGCGCGGCGGATAGGATATTTATTGACTCGTTGCGTCCGTCTGCCCATGCAGGAACCTCACTGCCGGAACCGCTAGAGGTAGAGCCGCTACAGACCATACCCTGGGAAGTAACCATGGGTCGTGGCCCACGTCCAGAGAGCTCTAGGGCGGGTGAGGCTGCCGCTGCCAAAGCTAGGCGCGACGAGCGTCTGGCGAGCAATAGCGCTGCCAGCGGCTCCGCTGGGGAAGAAGAAACAGCGGGGGAGGATGCTGAGTCGGCGTGGTTCCTCGAGGATGGCACCGCCGTCACTCGAATGAAGAAGACGTTCCGGTTGCCGGGGTCGGTGAAACTACGGCCGCCGACGGTAGATGAAAAGGCGTCGATTCTCCCAGCGGGGTTTGCGGCGGTGCATGAGGCGATATTCCGCCAAGGAGTGACACTCTCGCTGGTGCCAAATCTCCAAATCCTGGTGTGCGAGTTTGGCCTTGCTTTTGGTCAGATTTGCCCCAACATGTGGCGGTTGATGCTGGCGATGAACTCGCTGTGGCGGTTGTCCAGGTGCGAGGGGCCTACTGTGGCGGAAGTGTTGCACTTCTACGAGTTAGTTTACGTGAAGCGCCAGGGTTGTAGAGGGCAAGTGAACCTGAGCCGCCGCCAGGGAGCGCCCAAGTTGATTGAGAATCTAAGGGATTCGATGTCTTATTGGCGGGGAAGCTTCTGCGTCGCCACAGAAGGGTGGGAGTACCAGGCTGTGGGGAACGAGGGAGGGCCGACGTTTAGGATTAAGTCGGAGTTCCAACCTATTCGAGGTCGGTAACCAGTTTCCGTTGACTGCATCTGGCGGGTGCCCGTATTTTACGTACCTTTACTAATCGATTTGTTTGTGCAGCGGGATTGCGGTACAACCTAACGCGCGAGGAGGAGTGTCGCGTGGCGCGGATCCGAGGTTGTTGGCGGAATCGTAACCGGCTGGACTTTCGACTTCTGACCGGTTGGGAGTTACTGGTTGGCCAGCAGCTAACTCGCTCCGTTGGTAAGACATTTCCGCTAGACTGCCCTTTGTTGTAATAAGTAGCCCAGACTGACTGGTTTGTCGTTTTTTTTTTTTTTTAGAAACTCCGCCAGGAAACAAATCGAGCCGCGACGCTTTCGAAAAAGCAATGGATCGTGCAGAGATTGACAATTTCCTGGAGACAATGTACGCCGAGGGGTTGGCGGCTCAGAAGACCGTAGTGAACCCCGAGACACTGGCGCTAAGCCAGTCCAAGGTTCCGGTGGTGCTACAGATGCCGCTCCACTCTCACCTTGGTGATGACGGCCTGCCCGTTGTTCAGGCGGGGGCCCAAGTGGCTGGCGGGAAGAAGGGATCTGCTACCGCCGCGCCCCAAAAAGAAAGGGTGCCCGCCAACAGGCGCGGCCCACAGAAGGAGAGAACGGTGCCGCCGGCGGGGACCGTTACCATTGCAAGGCTGCCACCGACGGAAGCGAGGCCTGCTGCTGAGAACACACAGATGTCCCAGCGAAGACGCCGCCAGCCCGACTCCCCCGATGAGGAAGGGGATGACATGGAGATCGTCGGGTTCCGCCAGCAGAAGAAAGCCCGTCAAGCTCCCTCGAAAGCTGCTGTGGTGGAGGGAGAGGCGCCCGCCGCCAGTGACCTGGATTCGTTTGCCGCGTATGCGGAGTTTATGACGGATGGTGAGCAGGAGTTCCTCTTCCATCTCTGCGAACGGCTAGGGTTCGTCGGCCTAGCGGGGATTTCGCGCCCAACGGCCATTGACCAGTCACCCTACAGCTCGGCGTTTGGCCAAATATCGGCGGGGCTGCACGACATGTTCGTGGCGGCGTCAAAGCAGCCTCTGGTCGAGAGGGAGCTCAGGGAGGAAATCCAAGGTCTCCGGAGGGAGCTGGCGGAGGCAAGGGAGATGCTGGCGGAGGCAGAAAGGCGGCGGGTCAAGGTGGAATGTGACTTCGCCGACGTCCGCGGTAAGCTCGACGTGGCCATCGAGCGGGACTTGGAGAGGAATGACCGCGTCATTAAGCTGGAGGAGAAAATCGCCCTGCTGGAGGAGCGGATAGCTGCCAAGGACAAGAAACTTATTATCGTGCAGCGGGTATCCGTCGCCAGGGCGACGGAGCTGAAGCGGTTGGAAGGCCAGGTTGTCTGCCTGAGGGCTGAAGGGGAAACTGCCGCGGCCGCCGCTGTTGAAGCATTCAAGCAGTCGGCGGAGTATGCGAAGGCGATGACCGAGTCAGCGAAGGCTGGGGCCGTGGCAAACATAGAAATGCTGAAGCGGAAGGGCGCCATCGATTTTGCCAAAGCGTCTCAGCCCGATGCGCCGCCGGCCAAGAGTGCTCCAACGGAGAAAGATGTCGTGCTTGCCCCAGCGGGAGGCGCCCGCTCAGGCAGTGGCGAAAGCGGCGTACGTCCTGCGGAAGAGTCTCAGCAGACCCCCAATCCCACCCCGTCGGAGGTGTCGCGTGCTGGATTCCTGGCGGCGCACACCCGGGCGGACGACACCATAGAGACCCCCAGTCCGACAGCTCGAGGGTCCGATCAAACGAGTCGAGCGATCGTGCCGCCGCCTGCAGCAGAAGATGCCGAGGGCAACCCCTGAAGCCAGCTGGGACCGCCAGAGATTCCCTTGTTTTTTTTGTGTAGCCGTTGAGGCACAATAACTTGTAACAGAAACTTTGAAATGGAATGAAGTTTTCGAAGTTGTGCTTGTGATGATGTCTGTACCGCTAGAGTTTTGACCTGTAGTGTTCTTTTGCCAATCGATGAAACATTAAAGGAATTAAGATTGGTCCAAGTGCACCACGTAGCGGACGTGGTCCGCTAACGATTACTGGCGTTGCCAGTTGCCCTCGGTGCTAGACTTGGGAACAATGGTTTGAATAATTCCTTGTTTCATTGATAGCTGACTGGTCAGCGGATACAAAAGTGGGGTAGTACCCGTTGGGTAGCTTCCCTTAGCTAAATATTGAACAAAAGTTTAGCTAAGTCAAGATGCTCCTGGGTAGCGGCATGACCATACGTAGTAGTAGTAGTACCGAAAGTGTTCGGTATCCCAAATGTGGGTCGTTGGTTTGGGGATGGGCGATTGACCCAAATCTCGGTGCCAAGGTTGGCGGTGAAAGACATGAGTTCCCCGTTGAACTTCGTGCCGCTGATTGATTGTATGCGGGACACCATAGCGGCAGTGGATAGTGAATTACCTTGGCGGTAGTTGTTGCCATCAGTGGTCCTGCTGACGTTCCCTCTTATTGTCAGTTGGCGGTGCCGAAAAGGTCTCATTAGCGGTTTCCTGATGACTGGAGGATGGCTGGGTTGACTTTGTTGGTGTTGCTGGTGGCGGTGGGGTTTCTCCATATGTGATGAATTCCGCCTGAGCATGGATGACCGCCTCACTCATGATGTGGTCATATGCCGCGTTAGGATGATTGTAATTGAGGTGATAGAGGAATGGCCCCTTGAGGAGTCCTTGCTTGAAGGCCGCCGATGCCATCGATTTGTCTAGATCGCGGCACTGAGATGCTGCCGCTCGCCACCTTGTGACGAATGCCTTTAGTGATTCGTCTTCCCCCTGCTTGACGCTGAACAGCTGACTTGTGTTATGATGTCCGGCGGACAATAAGATGAACCGGGAGAGGAAGGTATGTGATAGTGCATGGAATGAGTCAATGGATCCCGGCGGACACTCGAAGAACCAATTCATTGCCTCTCCGTCCAGTGTTTCGCTGAACAAGTGGCACAGGGTGGGGTCGTCAAATCCTTTGTTGTTGGTGACCTTCTTGAAGGTGTCCATGTGGACGAAGGGGTCGGACGTACCGCTGTAGTGTGACATCTTTGGAGTTTTTGCGCACGCCGGCCTGATAGCTTGCAGAATTGCAGCGGTGAATGGCCCTGGTCTGGACGTGAAAAGTGGACTTTGAGTTGGCGCCGGGGCGCCCGACTCCGCCCGTACCAACCTCTGTTCCAACTGTTGCATCCTCTCCAGAATTTGGGCTGTTGCGTCGCCGGCGGATCCGGCATATGTACTCCGCTGAGCCTGCCTACGCCTTGGCGCAGGCGGATTGCCCTCAGTTCTTGCCCTTGCTTCCGAGCGGTTGGTGCGCGGCACTGACTCCGCCTCCTGCTCCAACATGAGCTGGGGGATGGGCGGTGGTCCCATCCCCAATAGTTCAGGTGGGTCCAGCGGAACCTGCATCTGTATGACTGTTCCTGGTGCTAACGTGCCAGTGTTGGGCTGACTACGCCTGGTGCTGTGTGAATGCTCGCTTTGCGCTGGATTGGCGGTTCTTTCCAACGTTCTTTTCAATTCATCAAAACGTGACATCAGCGTAGCCACCTGTTTTTGGGCCTCAGTCTTCTCTCTGCGCTCCTCTTCACGCTCTCTGTTTGCCTTGTGAAGGTCTGCCAGTGCCAGCTCGTACATGGCGGCAAGGTCCTGGCTTGGTGGGCGGCTGCTGCTTGGATTTGCCTCACCGCCGGGGTTGGCCGGGGTGGTGAATAGTGTGCGGTTAACACCTACCGCTGGATTGGAGGGTTGGGGGATGGCGGATTGGTCTGCCTGCTCCTCAGCGTTTCCCCCACTACCGCTAGTCATGGTAGTTGTGATGGGATGACCTTTTGTTCAAGGGGTTCCCACAGACGGCGCCAATGTTAATGCTCAAAGTCTGGCGGTAGCCAAACCTCCGTTTAACGCAGGTCCGGTGAGCGGACCGCTACTCTGTATACTCGACGATCTTCGCTGGCTACCAAATGAAAGACAGGGCGTCAGAGGGAGACCGCGTTGGACGGTCTTCACTTCTCCGATGCCTAAGTCAGTTAACACATATAGGCAGCACAACAATAAATGAGTAGTAAAATGCGTAATGAATGAGGAGAGAGGAGAGAACCTTTTATAGGTGAGGAAGAGGTTGGTCTTCTCTTTGTTTTCGATGTGGGACTGATGTGCTTCAGTACCCAGCTCTGGGAGCTTCTGATGCTACTTTGGTGCGGCGCGTGGCGGCGCGTCGGCGGTGATCTGGGGGTGATCCGACGCTGAGGTTGTAGCCCGCCTGGCGGTGTGTTTGCATGTCATTCCTTTGGTTGGAATTAGTACCTTTGGTGGTACAATGAGCGTGACCCATTATAGCTAATTATGCTTGCAAATGTACATGTATGTACAGATACAATACAGTTTTTTTTTTCCCCATCTCCAAATGCCTTCAAATGAATATTCACAGATTGACAACCAAGTTCCTTGATGAATTAAGACAAATAAATTTCCAATGTTTCAATGTTCAACTTAACGGAGATGGAATCATCGCCACCGCGGCTGTAAGCGACGAATTGGACTTTTTGGGCAACGGCTCATTCTCCTTCTCCTTCTTCTCCACCGTCTTCCTCCTCCTGGGCCTCATATCGCCGTCCGATTCATCCGACGACGTCGGAAGCCCGCGGCAGGTCCAGTCCTCTTCCTCGCCGTCGTCGCGGTACCCTAGGCCTTCGTCGTCCTCGATGAAGTCCCCGAACTCCTCGCGCCGCTTGGCGATGATGGCGTCGTACTCGTCCTCGTCGACCGTGTCGTAGATCGGCTTCTCCATCTTGATCTGGAAACCGGTCGTCAGCGTTTTCAGAGCGGCGGCGGCCTTGCTGGAGAGCTCGGAGGCGCTCCAGGACGCTGGACCACGCCGACGCCTCGGCTCCGGCACCTCCCGGTCACGATCGGTTGCTCGTCGTCCGCCATAGCTCTTCTCTTTCTCTCTCTTCTGGATCTGAGTGTCTGTATCGTCGCTTTGTTTCTCTCTCTAGGTTTTCAGAGGCTTCGTTTTGATAAAAATGGTCTGGATTCGACTGGTTATGGTGGCGCTGTGAGTGGTGGCTAGAAGTGGTGGTCTCCGGTGATGGCAGAGGAAGAGAAGAAGAAGAAGAGAGGTCGAGCGACCAGGAGAGAGGGAGGGAGAGAGAGAGAGAGTATAAAAAAGGGAGAAAAAAAAAATAATAATAAAAATAGAGAAAAAAATAAAAATAAAAATAGAAAATGAGGGGCATAATAGTCATTTCGGATCATTTTGGACTTGTTATATGAGAATTAGAGAGAATAAAGACTATTCAGTTTAATTTAAAAAGCGAGGGACCAAACTGTTTTTCAGATAAAAGTATGAGGAGTAACAAGTATTTAATCCTATAAATTATGTTTGCTTGTTCCTTTCTTGTCAAACCCTTCGCTTTTATACCAACTATTGTGTAATATATTTTTAAATCCTCGTCACTTATGATATAATTTTTCATCTCACGTCAGTGAATCATCATCCTACAATGGAGCCCATTATAGTCAAGTTTTTAATTTACAAAATAATTAACGAAATAATTAATAATTGGACGAGATTGATTAAATTGGAGAGCATAATGGTACATGTGATAAAATTAGAAGTGCAGGGACACAACTAATTTAAGGTGTAAAGATTAGGGAGGTAAAATGAAATTTTCTCAACTAATAATCCAATTAAAGTTTTATTTACTGTTTTGGTAGAAAATATTTTTTTTCCATGATATTTGCCACGGGAGGTTCTAGTTGGACCTCCAAATTTGCTATTTGGACCTCACCTACTTAGTACACCTCTAATCTACTTTTTAAAATACTAGAAAAGCTAAGTAAGACCTCCTTATTTTTACCAAAATATCCTTGAACATCAGATATTAACTTCGCGTTTAGCAAAGGATTTCCAGGATTTGGGTTGGGAGATGGAGGACGGCAAGGCAGCCTTGAGGAGAGACCTTGTGGTGAAGACGGCAGGGCTAGGATTTCGGGGTAGCAAGTTGTTGCGGTGCTTGATTTCGTTCTCGGTTATGGCTGCTAATAAAACTCAAGGCTGGATTGGCGTCTCCTTTGATCGCTACTAAGAATACATGTTTCCATCTATCTCTCAGTCATGATAATTTGACTCTCCATTGCAGCATCTTCACTTTCTTCCATAGGGTTTAACGTAGAATGTTCTTTTAGGGTTTTGAATTTGAATGTTATCTCATGGTTTAACGTTAAAGAAGATGGGCAACAAGTTAGATGCTTCTATGATTTCATGAAAGAGACTTTAATCGGAAAGAATAACAATTTGAAAATTTCTACAAAGGCATCATCTCGAATCCAAGCATGATAGATTAAAGGGAGACTGTACATTGAAAGTGAAAAGAAAAACCGATTGATTTGTCGTGGAAGTAAGATTTTTTTTTCTTTTTCTTTTTTCTCTATCTTTTTGTCCTTGTCTGTCTTTTGATCATATGAGTTGACAAAGTCAAAGAAAAACTGAAAAAAGATGGAGGTCCAAATAGCAGATTTGGAGGTCCAACTAGAATCTCATCATATACACACTCGATCATGACTATTGAGTTTATCGAAATTTAAATGCTAAAACATGGGTAAAAATATGAATAATGTGTTTCTCTTGATCCATACTCAATTCTCTATGTCAAAAATTACAGATACATGGGACCACATAATTTCACTTGATAAGGTTGAGCAAGACACACAATAAATATATTGAAGTACTACCTATAATTCCAAAGTAGATGTCATACAAAATTGTATAATAGTAACATAGTTCACACATTTTTACATATTATATTACATTCGCTTTTTTTAGTTTTTTTTATCCCGTAGCTCCATGAAATGATCGAGTAAATTAAGTGGTGAGATCACTCATACTTGTTTTGCAAAAAGACATGGAAGAGAGATGACGACAATGTTTGCTCCACAAAGGGTGCACGGTTCACTTGCCTTTTTGAAGAGCTCATACCTCCTTTTCGAGAAGGTCACTTGCAGATTATTTTATTGTTCAATTTCCTACTATTTTTCACCCAAAGCAACATGAACCTTCTTATTGTTATTAAAAAGCAAACAGGTTAGCATGTTAATTAGTTGGATCTTGTGCAAACAATAGAAAACTCTCTCTCTCTCTGTGAAAACCCTAGAGGATGCCGTTATCTGCGCCAGTGCCTGTCTGGCTGAGCCTTGGCACCGGCGATGGCCTCTGGCCTAGTCGGTGCATGGTGGGTGAGGCCGGACGGGTGATTTGTTTCAGGGCTGGGTCTCGAGCTCGAAGGTTTGGATAAGAAGGTGTTCTGTTCCACTTTGTGTCGAAAGGAATGGCTGAGTCGGGGAAGCGGGCTGGGTTCGGAGATGGAATAAGCTTTTGTTGGGTCGGAACAACGTTTGTTGACGGTCCAAGGTCGTCCGGCCGGATTCGAGCAGATTGAAGTTTGGTTGAGATCGATGGCCTGTTGATACTATCGATCCGGATCCAATTGCAGAAGTTCTAGGTTCTGGCTGGTGTTGGGTGGTCTGAGATGCTTGCAGTCGTCCGCCGTTGGTTGGACGGCGACGGAGGCATGAGGGTGGCCCAATGCCGATGGTGGGAAGGCGGTCTTGGTGGAAGGGCGACGCAGCTATTGTTTTGGGCCGGGGAGGCTGGGCACCCTACTGGTGTGACCTTTTGGGCTTGGATTCTGCTCGTGGGCCCGTTTTGGGCTGGAGATAGGGTTTGGGCTCACTTTGTGGGCCCCACCCAAGCTGTTATTTCTTTTATTGTTTTAATTTGTTTAGTTTTTTTTGTGTGCATTTTGCGAGCAATAAGTCCTTATATTTATTGTGTAGGGCTAGTCGGGGTTTTTGCATGTGTGTGCACTCAAAGTGCCTTGTCTGCTTTAGGTAGGCGGCGAGTTCCTTGCTTCGTTAAATGGTCGCTGCCTCCTAGTGGCAGGGTGAGACTAAGTGTCGTCGGATTAATCCTCCGACGGCAACATAGTAGGAAAGCTGTGCGTAGGGTAATTATGCTACGTTGTAATCGGGATACATATCGAGTTATCTTTCCGTTATGTCACCGCTATGTCAAAGCAAATAGAGTAGCCAATAGAGCGCTCTTTGCTAGTTGGTGCCTAGTTGAATACAGATATTTGGTAGAGACGCATGATAGTATTTTAGGACGTTCTCTAGATGCTTATTGTAATCAGGGGTTTAGGCTCAATGTCCCCCCCCCCTTGTATTCAACAGTTTCATTAATCAAGGCTTAAGGGCAGCTGCACCAGCCCTTTATTCAAAAAAAAAAAAGCAAACAGGTTGATCATTATATCTGAAAACAAAGTATAAAAAGGAAAAGAAAAGGTATAGTTGATTAATGAAATTCTAATAAAACAAATTATGAAATTAAATGTAACAAATATCCATACTTCTGGTAAATCATTGATTCGATCATTAAGAAATATTACATTTGTTCGCATCATCTCCATTTCCATCTCTTTACTTTCTGCATATAGATCTCAACCATCAATCAAGTATAAACTCCTAAACATATTCTAAGAGCTTATGTTTTGCCTCCTACCTCACAATTTTGACGCAATTTATAGTAAGGGTTTGAGGATTCCAGAAGGCCAAAACGTTGGTTGGTAGATTAGAATTTTGATTTTCTCACTTACCCAAAATCTTCCTTTTCTGTTCTTCTCATTTAATATTTAGATAATTACCAAATTGGCAACTTCATTTTTTTTTTTTTTAAATTGGCAAATCAGTTATTATTAAATCATTTACACAAGCAATTCTAACCTATGCCGTGAATGTGTTCCAACGATCGGTCCAAATGCATTTGTATTAGGGCTGGGCGTATGAACCCGAGAACCCGACCCAAACCTATCAAAAAAACCTGATTCGGTTCGGTTTTGTGTTAGAAAATACCGGTTCGGTGCAAAGCCCAACCCGAATTACAATTTATAGGGTCGGTGTCAGGCTTGATATTTTTTGGGACCGAAAGACCGATACGGACCGAATCATCCTTCTGCTATGCTCTTTCTTCATTCCCCTTCTTCCTCTGCTCTCTCTTCTGCTATCCTAGGTTGGATCACCTGCAAAAACTCCTTAAGCTTAGGATCATCAATCTCATCCTCATCCTCACTCTTCTTCTCTCCCATGCCGCCTCGACTTTTCCTGATGGCCTCCTGAGCTTGAGATTGAAGTAGATCGAAGTAGAGCGAAGTAGATTGATGAAGAATGAACTGGAAGAAAGAGGAGAGTATTCTGCAGTTGATGAAAGACGAGGAAGAGGAAAGAACTGAAGAAAGAATATGGGTTTTCGGTGAGGATGATCTAATGGTGTTGATTTGATGAATATATGGTAAATAGAGAACTGCATAATGGGAATTGCTGCAACTACCAAGGAGAAGAAAAGAAAGGACCGGGTGGAAGGGAGGAGAAGAGAAGAAAAGAAAAGAAAAGTTGTCTCCACTTTCTGACTTTCTCTCCACCACCAAGAAAAGCTGCCTCCCAAGCATTAAAGAAAAGAAAAGTTGTTGTAGCTACCAAGGAGAAGAAAAGAAAGGACCGGGTGGAAGGGAGAAGAAGAAAAGAAAAGCTGCCTAGGACCAAATAAATATAAACTTTGCACATAAAGTGTTCAGAGAGTCTCGTGCTCCAGTGGTTGGGAGTAAGGCTTTCTTGTAAGAGGTTGGCGGTTCAAACCTCCCCTCTTATCGAATTTTGTGTATATTTTGCATATTATTGGACTTGCAGGCAAAGCTGAGAATTTGGGCCTGAAAAGCCTGAAGACCGAACCTGCCCATTTGGAATCGGTTTCCATCGGTTTTCAGTTTCAAAAAAGCCCAAACTGACCCGGACCGATTGTTTCGGGCTCGGTCTCGGTCTTACCAAATTTAGGGCCCGGCCTGACCCGAGCCCAGGCCTAATTTGTACTTCCTTTCAGAAAAAAAGTTTCTAATTAGTAATTACTAGTAGGGTGGTAAAAGAGAACCCCATTGTAGTAAATGGGACACTATGTGAAAAAGTAAAAATTAAATATGAGAGTTTTTTTTTTGTTAAGCAAATACGAGATTATGCTATATTAGATCCTTATAGACAGATAAGTAAGGGCACAAATCTCACCCTCAAATTTGGACGCAAAGGGTCTGCCACACTCTGGGAACCCACCGCTTGTCCCCTTCTTTAACTTTATTAAATATTAAAGAAAGTACAATGATGGGAGACATAAAGCCTTATATATCCATAGAGAGAGATTACTTACAACACAAGCAAGGTAATCAAAACCCTTTTGATCATAAAGATATCGATGTGGTACAAGCCAAATGAACTTTGACGGTCAACTCAGTTATGTTTGTCAACTAAATTAGTGGCTAAAGTTGCTATGAATATCGTACCTTATGGTTTGGCGGAGTATAACTTATATATGAGAAACTGATTGAAGTCTTAATTTGGAGGCACTAAATCCTAATGGGTTGTGTCTTGGAGACCGAGATACGTCTGCATGCTTGTTAGATGCAATGATGCAATTATGTGTATGGAAATGCATGTAATCATCCATCCACTTGAGTCTAACATGGAATATGGATTCATTGGTGCAAACCCATATGAGATGGCTGATATAAGGACATATGGAGTTTGAAATGAGATTGGAGTAGTTGGACTGCCTTGTGGAGTTAAGTTGTAGTCAAAATTAATACTTGGAGTAGAAGTAAGAGCTTGAGCTGATGAAAAACCAGAAGGTACACTTGGTTGCATGTGAGAGATTAGGAGAAGCACTTGGTGCAACTTTGCAGTTGATGAGAAACCATGAGGAACATTTGATGAAGAAGAAACTACTTGTGCTTGTGACACAATTTATTGCACTTGTGGTGATTGTGCTTGAGTTTGAACATGATTTATGGCTGCTTGAGGAGATATTGATGTTCCTGTTGCAAGAATTAGAGTTTTACCGATCATTGCAATGAGAGGTAGAGAGCTACTAGCTTGAGTTTCATTCTCAATGTGAATCTCTGCAGCCTTGAATGGTCTTAAGTTTCCCTAATGACCAACTGATGAACCGAGCCCTTATTATAGTTTTGATTGCTGTAAATTCTTAATGGAGACCCCTAAGAACGGTAACTACAGTATCTTCCTCATCAATGAATGCACCAATAGTTGAAGAACTTGCAGCCTTGAGCTTATCCAGATAAGTCTCAATATCATCATTCCCTTTCCTCAAGTTTGTAAATTAGACTTCTAATGAAGAATGTTTTGTCTATATGAGGCAGCAAATTTAAGTTTGAGAATCGTCTACTTCCTTGAGAAAATTTCAGCACATGTCATAGCAATAGGACTCAAGGTTTGGCCAACTATACTTTGATCATAATTTTTCCAATTGATTTAATCCACATAAATAATACTGGCACTACCATCAGATGCAGTGCATGTTGTGGAGGACAAGGAGTGGGTGCAATCCACAAATCCATACAGATTTTGACCTCAAAGAAATGATTCAAGTCTGATCGAGTAACCATGTTGGCTAGTTTGTTTCATCAAGTAGTATATTAGGGAGGTACACTGTGGTTTGAACAGTACGTGTTTGTCTACTTGCTTATATATGTGTGTGGGTGTCGTTTAGGGTACCTTGATGTATGTCATACCCTTTTTTTTTTTTTTTTAATAAATTAATGTAGTGGAAACCTATTGAACCGGTTACCCACTTAAATGTTGACATGTGTCATTTAAAAAAATAAAATCTACTATATTAACAACACATTCTTTCTTGATATGTAATATTGTTCAAAAACAAGTAATAAATAATGTCAAAATAATAAATTACACCTAGTAGAACAAAAATTACGACTCATGACCACACTTATATTGTGGTTATTGTAATTGAGTGGTCAAAGATGTAAATATCATAGTAGGACAACTTTTATCAAATGGATAACATTGATTATCAAATGGAGAGTTTCCTTACAATACTGAGTACTTACATATATTTTGCTCTAATATTAAGTTTACCATGTTCACAACACAAATGTTGTCAGAATTGTAAAATGGTTGATAATCTTGTAATTTTTTATTTTTTTTGAATCAAGCCCACAGGGCGCAATAGTATATTCAACACAAGCTAGAATAGGCCATTACATACCCTTCCGCTGTCATTTAAGGATATAGACAGACAAGAAGATAGTGGTAGTACCCACAATGGTACGTAGAAATAGACCCACTCATTATACATTTCAGATTGTAGAGATAGCGGAGATTCTCCTTTGGTACTACGCCGGAGGCACTAGAGATCCAGGTCCCTAATACAAGGAAATTATTGAATTTAGACAAACACTAAAAACATAGGTTGGGCCAAGATTCAAAACCCTAGCCCAAATTTAGAAGCTACTGGACTAGGGCAGACCCCAGCCCAGAAACTCAAAGCCCAAATAGGACCGCCACCCAGCAAAGGTCCACCCAAGGCCCATCAGCATGGTCCGGTCCAGTCCACCTACGCCAGCATCCCCGTCGTACTAACCAGCCAAGCCCATCTCTGACCGCCGCACGCCGCCTCGATCCGCGCACCCATGAGTACACCGTCTGCGACCCAAAACCGCACCGCACTGGCCATGCCTCCTCACCTACTCCACCCAACCTCGATCCAAGCCCTCGCACCTCGTACTGCAGCCGCCACGACCTGCACTGCCGCAATCCTCACCGCCACGAAGACACTACCTGTGACCTAAACCGCACAGACCACGCTGCCTCAAAGAAACCCAACCCCGATCCAAGACCACGTGCCTCACTCCGCGATCGAGCCAGATCCGTGGCGCCTCCCATCGGGGTTCGGTCGCCGGACACGTTAGCACGATCGCCGCCTTTCACCATCCCAACCAGACCCGTCCGACAAGCCTCGAGCAACACCCCATTCGATGGCACTCCATGAGCAATAGTTATCCAATACCCGTCCAGCAGCTGACCTCATGACGACGGCGAGGCACAGAGGCCAGCCCGTGCGTCCGGGCGCCGCCGAGGATGATCTCGCAGGGCGAAGGACCGGCCTTTAGGGTTGATAATCTTGTAAATAATATAGTTTTTGAAGTAGTTACTACAAATAGAACAAAGTTAATACTTTTACATCAATTGTTGTGGGTTGTGGTAACATGTGTAGTCATTTAGTAATCATTTCATTAATGATAAAAACATAAAGATTTACCACTCTAACAACAAATTTGTTGTCACACTTGCTAAATTGTCCTCAAAGTAGTACATTAGTTTAAGTGGAGTAATTACTACAAATAGAACAAAAATGACCATTTTTACATCAATTGATGTGGATTGTGGTAAAATGCATACTTATTGAAGTAATCATCTCATTAATGATAAAAACATAAAGATTTACCACTCTGACAACAAATTTGTTGTCAAACTTGTTAAATTGTCCATCAACTAGTAAATAAGTTGTAGGTGGAGTAATTAATACAATTAGAACAAAAATTATCGCTTTTACATCAATTGTTGTAGTTTGTGGTAAATTGCGTCGACTGAAAGTAATTACAACTTTGACGATGGAAATTACACAATATATTACTTAAATTACACCAATGAGAACTTCATTACACCAATGAGAACATACGTGTTTTTAGTCCAAATATAATAGTTTACCTATATGATAACCACATTGTGGTAACATTTGTAAATTAGTTCAAAAAACAGTAATAACAAGTTGTACGTGAAGTAGTTACTATATCTAAAATAAAAATTAGGCAAAATAGCCAAATTACCCCCTGACTTTTCCCATGGCTGCCGATTTACCCCTTGATATTTCAATTTTGATTATCTACACCTTCACTTTTTCAATTATTGCCAATTTACACCCTACCATTATTTTTTAGACTTTCCATCCAATTTTCCGTTAACTTGGTTAGCACACGAGGGGCTTTTTCGTCTTTTCAACTATCACCCAAAAAAAAAAATTAAACAAACCAACACTTCGTGAAAGAAATAAATAAAAAATGCAAAATTGTTCTTCGTTAAAAGAAGGAAAAAAAAAACAGAAGAAAGAAGGAAAAAAAAAAAAAAACTTGCCCTTTGTTGCTTTTCCTTGTCCATCTCTTCTTCTTCTTCACTCCCCTTTATTTCAAAATTGGTCGTTAGCTTGCAACTGATCACTTAATTAATATTTCCTAGTCACATGATCATATCACTGAGGGAGAAACCATCTTTGATCATTGAGGTTTATGGTTTTCTTTTTCTTTAAAGGTCGGACTGGTCATTCATATTTCAAACATTCATAAGAGAACTTGGTATTCCATGATTCCAGTTGGAGGTTTGAATTGCGCAAAAGATTTAGGAGCCATTGAACAAATTAAAATATTTATATGTATGGAGTATGAAACTTAAAATTACAACAAGCATGTGAAGGTCATCTTGATTGATTCAAGTTGGGATTGTGTTATATTGATCTCGATAAAAAGAAACATAGAGGAAGAGGGCATGCTGAGAAGAAGATAACTGAGAGATAGACAGAGAAGGGGAGAGAGTGAGGCAAAAAAAAAAAACGATGAATAGCAGTATTTTTTTAAATTTTTTTTAACAAAGTAAGTTTGTATTTTTTCTTGATTTATTAATATATGAGGGTAATATTGGAAGATTAGAGGCAAAAAAATTATAGTTCGCCGGTGTACGAAGATTTTTCTTTGGTGGCAATTACAAAGGCGAAAAGCCCCTTCACGTGCTAACCAAGTTAACGGAGAAATTAGATGGAATGTCTACAATTTGGCTATAGGGTGTAAATCGGCAACATTTAGAAAAGTGAGGGTGTAGATAATCAAAATTGAAATGTTAGGGGGTAAATAGGCAGTCATGGAAAAAGTCAGGGGGTAATTTGGCTATTTTGCCTAAAAATTATTTATTTTTACATTAATTGTTGTGGTTGTGGTAAAATGCATGTAAAAAGAATTATATTTGGTTAAGGAAAATACTAATGCTACAACTAATTAGCAATAAAGACCATCTAATTAATACTAATTCAGTGAGCCTAGATCCAGAGCCCAAGAATTGAACCCAACTTTGTTTGGACACCCAAGAAGGTTTGGGCACCCAAACAGAATTAGGCCTAAAACAAGACTTGGGCCACAAAACTGATCTTGACACCCGGGAGGATGGAGCCAACTAAACCTCATTGTCCTTGCTTGGATAACAAGGAGAAATTTTAATTTTTTGTCGAACTCTGCCTATTTACTATGTCCTAGTTTTGTCATAGTTATAGGTTTGCTTATAATAAGTGAGCACTGGTTGTCTAATGGGTGGTGCTAGCATACCACGTCCTAAACTTGCCCTAGAGTTGGCAAGGGAAGGTATGTATCCGTGTCATTCTGGCTTGAGATTAATGGAATTGATTACCTTGAGATAAAAAAAAAAAAATTCAGTGAGCCTAGATTAGAATTTTTTGTTTTTAATAAGGAAAAAGAATATAATTGTCAATAGTGTAGTTGTTAATTGATAATCAAACATTAATTGGTTAATGATAAAATTAATTAGTAATAAATACTAGGACTAAATTCAGTTTAGTCCCTCGAATTTTAGAGCTAAAATCAGTTTGGTCCATGACTTTTTTTTTTAATCACGATGGTCCCTGCACTTCCAAATTACATCAACCTAGTCCAAAATTTGACTTTGACTCGAAACATAACGTCATACGCTGATGTGGAACCGACATGGGGTCCTACTTTTCAAACTCTGACCCTCAGTTTGGATGAAAAGTCCAAACTGCCCCTACTCCTTCAGATTTTTTTTTTCTTTTTCTTTCTTCATTTCCCCGATTCTATTCCCTTTCATCTTATTCCTTTCTTCCAACCCTCTTCCTACTCCGATTTCTTTTCTTCTCAATTCAAAATTCTCCTCCAGAACCCTAATCTCCAATCAAGATCTTATGTTTCCTCCCATTCCGCCACCAGTTACACCACCGCTGCGCTGGAGAAAAGATCAGCCCCACCTAGAAGGTCTCAGCGATCACAGACGAGATCGGGGCTTATTCTGCTCGAGGTCTCAGACCTGACGGAGGTCTTGAGAGTGGGATTGGGGATGAAGCCGATAATGATGATGATGATGCCGGGGATGGGAATCGACGGGCTCAGGGACGCCGATAAGGGCAGCGATGCCGCATTAGGAAGGCGGAGGAGAAGAAAGAGAAGACGGCGTTTGATGTGAAGCTTGATTCTTGGTGGGCATTCATAGGAGGCCCTGTAGCATCTGAGACCCTATGCCAAGACCACTCCGCTTCTTTCCCCCCTCACAAATTCACATTTCCTCCTATTCTCAAAGCCTGTGCCAAGCTCCAATCAGCCCCTCAAGTCCAAATGGTCCACACCCATCTCCTCAAAACCGGGTTCTTCTCCGACGTCTATGCAGCCACAGCTCTCACGGACGCTTCCATGAAGCTCAACCTCATGGACGATGCACTCAAGGTGTTCGACGAAATGCCTCACCGAAACTTGGCTCCCGTAAACACTGTGATTTCCGGGTTGTTGCATAATGGACATCTCAGAGAGGCTTTAAAGGTGTTCAAGAGCATTGGTTTTGGAGGGCTCGGGTTGAATTCGGTTACTATAGCTAGTGTGTTTTCAGCGTGTGACAATGTGAAGCAGGGGATGGGAATGGATTGCGTGGCGGTGAAGCTCGGGGTTGAGAGTGATGTTTATGTTGCTACCTCAGCTGTGAGTATGCATTCGAGCTGTGGGGAGTTGGTTTCTGCTGCAAAGTTGTTTGAACATATGCCTGTCGAGAATGTGGTGAGCTATAATGCTTTTATAACAGGGCTTTTGCAGAATGGAGTTCCAAGGGTGGTGTTGGATGTGTTTAAGAAAATGAGAGCATGTAGAGGTGAAAATCCGAATTCAATGACATTGGTTTCGGTTCTTTATGCTTGCGCTAGTGTTTTGTACCTCCGATTTGGTAGGCAGGTGCATGGTTTGATCATGAAAGATGATGGTATCGGCATTGGAGTTCGGATGCATGGAGGAGGTGGTGGAGGAGGGCGTCTGTTGGATCGATTTGGCTTTTAGGCTTGGGAGATATGAGAGAGAGGTAAAGTTAGAAGGGAGAAAAAAGAAAGAAAATTAGAAATTAGAATAAATTTTGGTAAAAAGAAAAAAAATTAGATTAAATTGGAAATGTCTATTTTACCCTTCGTTGGAGTTTAAAATTTGCAAAGTGGGACCCCATGTCGGTTCCACATCAGCGTATGACGTCATGTTTCGAGTCAAAGTCAAATTTTGGACTAAGTTGATGTAATTTGGAAGTGCAGGGACCATCGTGATTAAAAAAAAGTCAGGGACCAAACTGATTTTAGCCCTAAAGTTCGAGGGACTAAACTGAATTTAGTCATAAATACTATTTAACTAATAGTAATTGACTAAGGACTAAACAGGTTACCAAATTTTAAATATTTTGGACCATTGGATATATTACTAATCCAATAGTCCAAAATATTTAACAAAATGGGTGTATGGCAAACACCCGGATACCTAAGAAAATTCCCATGTGGGGGTGTGTGTGTGTAGTTTCAAAAAATAAAGATTCACAAATTTTTCACAAATCTTCAACAATTCTTATGATTCACTTGCAGAGAAAGATAGTAGAGTACTTGAAAGTTCTTCAAGATGAACATATCTAAATCTTTTGCGAGAAAAGCTGAGTGTGACATCAGTGTATGAAGAATTGAATATAACCTTAACTTTGAATGCTGTAGATGAACTTGGATATTTTTGAAGTTAAACTAGGTCACTGATCGAACTAGGCTCTTGATGTCATGAAATCTGGAGGGAGAAAAAGGAAAAATTGCAGAGAAAAATGCTGTGTACGTATTTCTATTTCTTTATTTCTGATGTATTACAATGAGCTGTAGCAATTATTTATCCTAACAGCAGACTTAGCCGAATACTGACACGTGGATAAGAGCTATAGGACACTTATAACTCATGCAATAAAAACACTAATACATAACAGACTAATTAAGCAAACCACCTAATAAGTAATTAAGCTAATTGAGATTAATTCTGCTAACAAGGCAAACTCAGAGATCGGAGAATTGAAAAATGAAAGGGGTTGACCTTCAAACCCTCACTCATGAATTACAATCTTCGATTAACAACAATCTTCAAACTCACAGATGGAAGAAAATTAGCAAGCAAGCGTAGAGATGACAAAATTAAAAGAGAAGGATGCTGAGAGTGACCTTATCCTTTCTTTATGCTTCAAATTTTGGTTGTGATACATCTATGATATGATTGTGACTCAAAATCAATTGCTTTTCTCTGTTTAGAAGCTCCAAGGGTAAAATTATAGTGAAAGGAGAAAGATAAAACAAGCACGCACGTGTTTGTATTGAGACTGGCTTTAGGAAGACAAAAATATTTTTTTTGACTTTGTCAAGGGGAACCCAAGATAAACCCCTTCGGGGCATGTGAAATGCTCCAACTGTGCATTGCAGCACAGTGCCTCACCACTTTGACAGCTTCGGGGTTCGAAGCTAGGTTGGGGAGCACACCCAACTTGGCAAGAACCACTAAGCCACTTGCAGTGGTTAGGAAGACAAAAATATTAAAATGACTTAATCTGTAATAAATCTGTTTTTTTTTTAAAAAAAAAAAAACTGATAAATAATGTCCTGTACTTAAAATTAATATAAGGATTTAAAGGAAAAAAAAACTTTTCAATAATAGAGGTTAATTGGGATCGTTCTTTTTTGGGGCGGATCAAGATCAACTCTGATGGAGCTTGGAAGCATCAATTGACGCGTGGTGGGTATGGTGCGGTTTTGTGGATTATAGAGGTCATGTTCTTGGTGTTTTTGCTTCTACTTTTGACACCTCAAGCTCGGTTGCAGTAGAGGTAATAACGGTTAATCAAAGCAATTGAACTAGCTTGGGTGAGAGATTGGAAATTAACATGTATGGCTAGAAGTTGATTCTTCTCTTATTCTTGACTTTCTCCGGTCTCCTTCTTTGGTGCCTTGGCATCTTCGGTTTCAATGGAATAATTGTTTGTTTTGTTTTTCTCAAATGCATTTCCATTCATCTCATATATCTCGCAAAGGGAATCATATTGCAGATGCATCAGCCAACTATGGTAATTCTTCTACTGGCTTTGTGCGGTAAGATATAACTCCTAGTTTCATTGCTTCAAATTGTAATGAAGACAACTCGGGACTTGCAAAGTTTAAACTTGATTATTTCGTTTTTTTTTTTATCGTTATTTATGATGTTATAGAGATTTTGGCTTATTTTTCCTCTATCGTAACTTTTCTTCTTCTCTAAAAAAGTTTTAAGGTATCATTTTAAAACACCGACTTGCATTTGTATCAACGACTTAAATAGGCTAGAATTGATGGTTCACTGTAACCGTGGGTGCATTGAAGAATTTTGAATTTTTATGGATATCATGTTTCATCCCTGAGGACCCTGCTTCAGCCAATAAGTTGTCGTAGACAAAAATAAAATGAAATCTAGACCTTTTAAATCTGTCCCCCTATCTTTCCGTGCGTGTCACACATGCAGTCGACCCTATTACGCGCAATATGCCAATATAGAGTTGGGCCAGCACACCATAACGCAATAATTCAATTCAACGAGGTAATTGATCCAAATAAAGAAACACATTTTTTTTTAAAAAAAATAAATAAATAAAGAAACACATTTTTTTTTAATTATTAAAAATAAAATGAAAAACAAGGAAAAGTAGCCAAAGTCACGGCGCGAACGCGTCTTTGATTAATGCAGAGAACGCGCAAAAATCCCAATAGGAAGAAAAAATAAAACCAAGACAAAGACGAAGACGAAGACGAAGAAGAACGAGCGTGTCAACACCACCATCATCCTCATCCTTGTCTCTGAACACTTGCCTCCATACAAGCCCCCCGCTCCAATTCCAATCCCCCCAGTTTTTGTTTTGTTGTTGTCATTATTATTATTACAATATTAAGCTCCACATCAGGACAGCCATGACAGGCAAGGAAATCCTCAACAAGATGAAGGTATGGTTACAAAGTTGGACTCTTTTTCATCTGTTACATATTTCCCTTCATGGGTTTGAACAATCTTCATATGGGTGGTTCTCTATTTGATTACAGCAACACCCATGTTGGCTAAACTCTTCTACTTGTAGATCCTTGTATGTGGTGATTGAGAATAGCCCATTTGTCTGAATTGGGTGCTGCAACTTCTTTTGTTGTGTGTGTTTCTGTCCTTTTCGTAGTTCTAATTTTAGATCTGGAAGTCCACTCTGGATTGTTGATAGTTTGGGTTTATTGATGTTGCAGGAGGTTTTGTTGATGTGTCAAAAGTCAAAACCCCACTTTTGCTTTTGATTTTGCTACTTTGAGTTGATGAGGTTGCAAGAGTAATACCCTTTCTATGTACTAGACAAGTCAATTTCGTAAGTAATGTTTAGTGGAAGATCTAGTTGCGGCCTGGAAGTTTAGTGTTTTGATCAAATATATGAAGAATAATAAAAGAGTACCAGAGCCGAGACTAGTATATTTAAAAAGAATATGATGCATTTAGAGTTTCTAGCTTTGATTAATTGCTGGGAGAGGGTGGCAGGGTTTGAGTTCTGAACTTCCGATTAAAATTGAGTTCAAGTATTTGGTTGCTTTGTCAGGAATGTGATATTTCCCATTGAATTGGTTAAAACTACTAATATCCTAGTTCTGCTTTTGGATAGCTATTATAAATGTTTGTCTTATGCTTTTGTGCAAGTGGGTTATTTGATGCCTTGCAATTTGAAAACTAGATTCCCCTAATATGAAGTTTTTGCTCTCTCTTGCTCATTTTGTACCGTTGATGTTGTTTTTTCAGCACTATCGCCGGTCGTTTGTTCATTTTTTTATTTGTTTCAGATTGAGAAACTCATTTTGAGTTTGTTTATTGCAGGAAAAAGTTTTAGGTCCATCGGACCCTGACTCTGGCAAAGGTAAGAGCAAGATGTCACATAATATATCACATGGTTACCACTTGGTAAAGGGAAAATCCCATCATGCTATGGAAGACTATGTTGTTGCACAGTTTAAGCAAATTGAAGACCATGAGCTAGGACTATTTGCAATCTTTGATGGGCATTTGAGTCATGAAATTCCTGAATACTTGCAGTCTAATCTCTTCAATAATATCTTAAAAGAGGTAATATATGCAGCAGGCAACAATACCTTTCTTAAATTTCAGGTTCCCTCATGCTGTGGTTCAAGATAAGCTCTTGTAATAATTGAGTAGACATTAGGCTTTTAGTATTTTTACATCTTTTGCATTTCTTTTTCCTTTTCCTCCAGCCTGAATTCTGGAAAGAAACTGAGGATGCAGTCAGGAAAGCATATCGAATAACTGATACTAACATTCTGGAGAAAGCAGTTGATTTGGGCAAAGGGGGCTCAACTGCTGTTACTGCCATATTAATTGACTGTCGCAAGCTTGTGGTAGCCAATGTTGGGGATTCTCGTGCTATTATCTGCAAGAATGGTGTGGCTAAGCAGCTATCTGTTGATCATGAACCGAGCACAGAGAGAGAGCAAATCGAGAACAGAGGTGGTTTTGTATCAAACTTTCCAGGTAATACAGGTTCATTGGTTTGAAAACACATAAAAAAGTTCTCTGTTGTTTGGACTGAGCTTGCTTGGCTTTTCATATGAGAAGAAATTTGTTGATATCCACTTATTTTTATCAGGGACAAGTGACCCTCTACTTGGATGTGATCACTTATTAAACAGACTAGTTTGGGTTTAGTGAGGAAGTATGAATTCTTTTGGCCTTTGAGACCTAATTTGCTTCAGAATGGCTTCCATGCCTGAGATTGATTACCAATAATTGATATATTCTCTAGTCCTCAGGGTTATCATAGCAATGCTTTGTTCCAACTATTGTAGTAATGGGATTTTGACATTATGTTCTGATGGATTCAGGGGATGTACCACGTGTTGATGGGCAGTTGGCTGTAGCACGGGCATTCGGTGACAAGAGCTTGAAGAAACATTTAAGTTCTGAACCTTTTGTGATGTCGGAGACGATAGATGATGAAACAGAGTTTGCTGTCCTAGCAAGTGATGGACTGTGGAAGGTTGGTTAATTTGAACTGAAGTCAATCATTACAAACACACACACTGCAAAGGAACATATTGAAACCATTTGGATTTATGCGTTTTTCTTTATGTCTTGTTTGTGCTTTCAATGAACTTCAAATTTGTTAACCATAATCTAATGCCAGGTGATGACAAACCAAGAAGTTGTGGATGCCATAAAAAATATAAAGGATGCTCGGGCAGCAGCAAAGCATCTTACTGAAGAGGCAGTCAATAGGAAGAGCTCGGACGATATTTCCTGTGTAGTTGTAAGATTTCGGTGAATGTATAATTTCTCTCTGGCATGTTTCTTTTCTGATTGAACTTGGTTTAACAATGTCTCAGATATGTTGTCTTTATAAAACACCCATGGCATTGAAGTGTGCTTCAACGGTGTGGTGTTCCCTTTGCATGTTGTACACTGTTTCATCAATCAAGAGGTTTTTATTCTGCAATAGTTTGCCCAAACTTAATCACTTAATAGTCAATTCTTCTGCTTTCAAAATAATTGATTGACCAACTCTGTAGTTCGGGGAAGAATCCCCTTGTTTACAGAATTTGACTGGAGTTTGTGTCGCTCTAATCTTAGTAACTAAAAGGGTTTTTGTCCATTTACCCCAATAAGTTTTTTTAATTCCCCCTTACCCAAAACTCTAAGGTGGTCTTCCTTAATATCCCATTAAGTTTTTTTTGTTTTTGTTTATTTTTTAGACTATTTAACCCTCACCCCTTTATTACATAGAGAGAGAGAGAGAGAGAATGGAAGAGAGAGACCATAGGAGACTTCGCTGGATTTCGGCCACCGGCTGCTCCTCACCGGATTTTTCTGAAAACCTCGTCGGAGGTCCCCAAAGAGGTCATCGGAAAGGTTTATTGCTCCTAAATAGACTTTTATTGCCCCCCAATAGAGGAGCAATACACCTCTATTGTCCCTCAATAGAACTTTTAGTTGCCGAAATAGAAATTAATCTTCTTAAAATTAGACAAATAAAACTTTGACTAAAGGATAAAATAGAAGATATTACATTAATTCAAAACGTCTATTGCTCCCCGATAAAACTTTTTTCTTTCCTTCTAGGCCTTCTGCCCCCATTTTACCAAAAAAAAAAAAAAGATTTGGGCACCCACAACTTCTCCTCCCTTCTTTCCGGTTGCAAACCCGCGACTGACTTCCGCTACGTACCGGAGCTGCACGACTCTGAGTTTGTACTTGGCCCACCACTACCAGAATCGCCGGAATGAGAAGTGGAGAAGGCTGCGTCGGAGAGACCCTGATCGAGTTCGTCGGAGGAGGGTTGGGGGCATTCCAGAGAGAGGAGAGAGAATCTGCCGGAGACATGCGTTTTGTCGGCGTTGACGACTTTGAAGGTGGCAAGAGGGAAGCGGGAGGCGAGGTCGAGGCAGGGCATCGTCGTTGTCTTCAGGCGTGGACGCCATCGCTGCACCGGAGGTGGAGATCAAAGATCAGAGAGAGAGAGAGATCTGCATCTGAGTGGCATGTTGTAGTTTCTTAATTAAGTTAAGGGCAAAATGGTCATTTGATGTTAAATTGTGTGTGTGGGAACAAAAATCTGTTGTTGGGGTAAGTGAGTGTTTAAGGAAATTGGATTGTAAAGAGAATTGGGAGAATAGTTGTGTGTATTCATTGATAATAAGAGCCCTATATATAAGGATTACAAAATACATAACCTTGGAGTATAAGGATTCCTATTCTAACCCGGAGTAAGAAATCTCTCCAATTACAACTATAGAACTAATCCTAGTTTGATAAGGCACACTAAATGTCAACATTCTTCAACATTCCCCCTTGTGCAGCTCAAACTTGGTGGTGACACTTTGATCGTTGCCTCGTTAAAAACCTTGCTCAAGTAATAAAAACCATGTGGGAGAAAAACAACCTCGAAGAGGAGAAAAAGAGTACAACATGTCATTCACTCTTCGAGATCGAACATGTAGACATCATACCTCCCCTTGATGTCGACATCCCCCCCTCATTACTACAATCATGGGAGTTCGGATAACTTTCTCAATTCGATGCTCTTCACATGTTTCTCGAAAGTGGATTTAGGTAACGACTTAGTGAATAAGTCCACTACATTATCCTCTGATCAGATTTGATTCACTTCAATCTTTAGAAGTGATTGTTGTTGCTGATTGGAAAAGAACTTAGGCGATATATGCTTGGTGTTGTCGCCCTTGATGAAACCTAACTTCATTTGTTCAATACAAGCTGCATTATCCTAATAAATGCATGTAGGTTCATCTGTAGTAGACTTCAAACCACAAGTTCCTCGAATATGTCTAATTTTAGATCTTAGCCATATGCATTCACGCACATGATTCGAGGAAGTAGCAACAAGGGTTTGTTTTGTAGACCTCCAAAATATCGTGGTGTTTCCCATGGTAAAGACATAACCTGTTTGGAAGCGACCTTGCAAGGGTCAGAGAGATACCCTGCATCAGCAAAACCCATCAAAACATCACCATCGTTTTGATGTAAAGGAGGTGGGTGAGGCCGGCCACCCTTAATGGCGGCAGCAGTGCCGGTGATGGCTACATGGCCTGCCACGGCGGCGCTTTGCCGTATGGGGTCTGATCCCATAATTTCGTCATTCCTCTTCTCTCTGTAGGGATAAAACAAGCCCATATCTATCGTGCCCTTTAAGTATCGAAAGATTGTCTTTACAACAATTCAATGGCATCACATTGGAGCAGGGCTACATCTAGCCAACAAGTTCATAACAAATGAGGTGTCCGGTCTTGTATTGTGTCAAGTACAATAATGCGCCTATTGCACTTAGGTAAGACACTTCTGCGGCTTCTGCCAATTAACACGTCTTCGTCATCATCCCTGGGACGAAACGTATCCCTCTTAGGGTCAAGACTACGGACGGCCATGGGAGTGCATCTTAACTTTATCAAAATGCCAAAACATTCATTGACACGGTATACAAGTTCTAAATCTAGACAAAACCATGTTCTCCCAAGGTCCTTCATCTCAAACTCGGATTTCAGGTGTTCAGCGGTTTTCCTTAACTCTCAAGGATTCCAATTATGTTTATCAACATAAACCGCGACAATTACAAATCCGGAACTTGTCATGGAAACACGCGGGCATAGTTCATTATATCCCTTCCCAATCAAGTAGCCAATTTAGTGAGCGTTTCAACCTCATTGCAAACGGGCTTCGTGGTCTAGAGCCACTTGACTTGGGTAAATGAAGTTCACAAGAACCTTTAATATATTCCGTATCTAGATCCCCATAAAGATACGTAGTGACCACATTTGTAAATTGCATGTTCAGTTATTTGGAAACTACCAAACTGACAAGGTACTGGAGTGCAATGACATCCATTACGAGAGAATATGTCTTCTCGTAGTCGATTCCAGGGCGTTTTGTGAGAAGCCTTGCGCCATAAGGCGAGATTACCATATCTTTTTCTCATCATGCTATCTATCGAAGACCTATTAATGTCAACAGGTTTTATGTTAGGAGGTGTTGACATCTCAGGCTCAAAATCCTTCCTCTTCGTTAGTGAATCCAATTCAACATGGATCACATCTTTTCATTTAGGCCAATTTTCTCTACGTTGGCATTCTTCAATGGAGCAAGGTTCGATGTCATTGGTCTCAATAATCTCACGTCTTCATGTACACTAGTGTAGTTTGTAGAGATCTCTATATTCACAAGAATTGGTTCTAAGATTGAGGCGTCCCCCAACGATGTCTCTTGGACATAACCACAATCCAGAATATTCTCATGAGACAGATTTTGATATCAATGATCAATGGATCAAGTTGTGCCAAACTTGCTCTTTTCCTAGGGCGTGAATCCATCGAATCTATGGGTCTCCTACGCTTTCTAGCGGAACCCATGGCCTATGACGCCATTATGCCACCTTGTGGCGTCACCATACCACCATCCATGGTGGTGGTGGCATGCCCATCTCTTCTGGGTGGCGCCATGTCCTCTTGTGGGGACATCAATCCTTGCAGGCATGTTTGCAGTAGGTATATGTGATCTCGTCACTTTTAGGGGATCGAGATGAGACATAGTAGGGACAAACCACTATAATTCCTATCATTTCTGTTGAACGTTGACGTTTAATCTCCCCTAACAACGAGAAGATTGTCTCATCAAAGTGACAATCTTCAAATCTAGCGGAAAAGAGATTGCCTGTCAAGGGTTTTACATAGCGGACTTATAGTTGGAGATTTATATCCAACACAAATATATATATATATATATATATATATATATATATATATATATATATATATATATATATATATATATCTGTGTGTGTGTGTGTGTGTGTGTGTGTGTGCATCGTTGCAATGACCCATTTTGATGATTTGTGGCGGCGCAATTGGCACATAAACCGCACACTCAAATATGCATAAGTAACGCAAATAAAAGTTGAGTGGCTATGAGTCGTAGACGAATTAGCATAACTGCATGCGATATTGCATAACCTCAAGCGAAAATATTAGTGCGCATTACCAATGTCCGGGCTACCATCTAGTCGTTTAATGGTGGCTTTTCCGCGAGACCATTGGGGTGTGTACATGAAAATATGATGCCTAATATCAATCCCCAATGATATGCAATAATAGTCATCGAAAATTTTTGATGTAAACTCTCTAGCATTATCAAGTCGAATTGACTAAATAAGATGATCCGGGTAGTGAACCCATAGCCATATGATCTGGGCTAGGATTTTATCATAAGCAGCATTACGAGTGGACGATAGTGCGACACGTGACCAACGTGTCCGCACATCAACCAACACCATAAAACATCTAAGCAGTCTGCAGGTTGGTTGAATCGATCCACAGAATCCCCTTGGATTCTATGTAAGAATAAAATATTTTCTTTAGTGTCATTTGCATAGGATGGTCTCGATCCTAATTTTGCTAAAGAGCAGGCTTTGTAGAACGAAGGATGGGTTTTTGAAGCAACCAATGAGGATTCTGGTTGAGCCATGAAGTCACAATTGACTTGAGAAGTAGAGAGGGGAGCCAAATCTCCATACATGGCGTCAAAGCCTTGATTTTGCAGCAGGGGGATCACAGAGCCGACATTAGCCGGCCGGTGGTGCAAGACAGCGGCGCCCCGAGGCGCGGCGGCAGTGCAATGCTCTCTTTGAATCGACTTTTGATTTGTACTTCTCTTCGTTCTGAAGAAAGGATGTCGGTGTGAAGTCTTTAATATACGGATCATCATGTCAAGACCTGGGTGTCCCAAACGGTCATGCCAAAGCCTATATGTGTCAGAATCCCATAAGTCATCTCTCATGACATGGTTGGATTCAATGATTCGAATAGTGGTTGCATACAACCCACTTGAATGACAAATAAGTTTCTCTAATACTCGTTTATGTCCTTAGTCATTAGAGGTGATGCAAAGGAACTCTTGTCCATTCTCACAATGTGTTTCCACATGAAAACCATTGGCTCTTATATTTTTAAAGGTCAAAAGGGTTCTTCTGGCCCTAGGAGCGTAAAGAGCTTCAGTGACATGAATAATTGTGCCATTTGGCAACAAGAATTGAGTTGGTCATTGACCATGAATCAATTTAGATGACCCTGCCATCGTAGTCATTGAAGATCGAGTAGGCGTCATCTCAAGAAATAACTGCCTATTTCAAAGTATGGTGTGCATAGTAGCATTATCCATGAGGCATTCTAGCTCTCCGGGAAACATACTTGAATGAATAAAGTTCGAATCAAAATCGACACTTTATTTCAATGAAAGCCAATGATTATGTCAAAGTTTCTAAATCAAAATTTAATCCAAAAATGATAATCAAGCTTAGACAAGTAGTAGTTACTCAATCCTTTTGGTAACTCCAATTTGATTGTGACCAGGTAAGGTAAGGCGAGATTTTGGTGGAGCTATGCTCACTTGTAAAACTGTTCTCTCAGTTCAAACCTTTCTTAGACATCACAATTAATTGGATGAGCCTAGTGAGAAAGAGTTATAACCACTGTCTTTATTGATAATTTCCAAAATTTGGATTTGGATTGAAAACAATGACGTTTGTATGGTCAAATTTTGATGCCCACGAATGCTCTTAGTCCGTGGTTTACGAACGCTCTTAGTTTATAATTTAGCTTGAACTCCCCAATGTTCCATTTTTGTGAATCGAATCCACGTTACAAGAAAGGTGGGATGTAGGAGAAGGGATTTTGGAAGTCCCCGAGTACAAGAAAACAAAAATTAAAAGAAGTAGGAACTTTAATAAAAACTTACTTGGTGTTTTCTTGTTACCTGATCTTGCTTAGCGAGGCTGATGCAAGCGCGTGTTGATGCAGGCGTGCGAGGCTGATCCAATTTTGTCTAGGTGTGCAGGTAGGCACAGGCGGCGGCTCAGGGAGGCGCACTAGGTAATCCTAGGGTAGGGTTCTAGGGTTTCACGGCTTAGAGAAGAAGAAAGAATGATTTTTGGCTTCTGATTCAGGGTTAGAGTTCGTGCTGATAACGTATTTAAGGAAATTGGAATGTAAAGTGAATTGGGAGAATAGTTGTGTGTAGAGAATTACAACTATATAACTAATTCTAGTTTGACAAGGCACACTAAATGTCAACATTCTTCAACAATGAGATAATTTTTACTTATTTTGGTGTTTTGAGTCAAGAACCCTTACTAAAACTCTAATGGCTACTCTGGACTAGAGAATAAAGTAGGAAATACATCTTCATCACTGGGGTATCCTAGTGGTGGTAATGTCCAAAATCGAAAATTTCAAATATATCCTCACAGAAGTGACATGCATGGAGACAGAAAAAGTGGATAAGTCATCAATTAAAAAGCTAAACTTTGAGACACAAAAACAGCTAATGGAGCTGACACTGGCAAGAGTAAAATAGAAAGCTAGGTTGTCGTGTGGTCTGTTGGGTATTGAAATATCTGAAATCAAAGACATGTCATGGTGGACCTTGCTATGACCCGCATGAAGCACATAATTGTAGAAGTCGAGCTCCTAGTGGTTGCGATATCCATAAAAGTCTGCTTAACCAGGTCATCTTTTTATCAATATCACAGACGTACGTACTTCAATTATGGAGAAGACCAAGTCCAAAATTGAAATCGATCACATCTGTGCAATCAATGTTCAAGGGCAACGTACTTGATATGTTACAAGAACATTAATTTGCATGTACTGTTCATACATATTTATTGCTGGACTAAACGATCTATTCACTTCTATACTAACTGTTGGATGCAAATCGAGCTGATTAGAACATTCTTGTGTTGAAAAGAAGAGCTATTTGGTGAGTTTCCGAGTCTCCAGGCATTTAAAATTTGATAAATACCTTTACACGAATACTAACTAGTAAGCTTGAGAACTTCAAATCCTTGTTAAAACGCTGGTTAGCAAGACTTCATGGCCTTGAACTATTAAGTGAAAACATGGCAAGTGTTTGAACTTTGAAATACCAACGATGAAGTCTCTGAGCACTGAAACGTTTAGAATATGATGAATGCCTGATTACTAATTGCCAAGGTTTTCACGGTCGAAGCATATATTTAAAATGTGGTAAGTCCATATTCACATACTGGTAAGCGTTTGAGCCTAGAACTATTTGGGAGTCTTTCTTATTAGTACCTACAATAATGACTATAGGATTTTTCAAATAAACTACAATAAATATGCTCATCTACCTATTGTTCTCAAAGTTCTCATTATGTTTTTATTCTAAGGTCCTTATTGTAGACCCTTTAAAACATGTAAGTGTCTTATTGAAATCATTAAGGAGGTGTCTGATCTCGTGATAATTACCCTATTAACAACATGATAATTACCTTATTAAAACAGATTTGTCTAAGCCTCATACATAACAACCATAAATTGTATTTAGCTGTGAAAGCTTAGATAGTCCACATGTAATGGCCTATGCTGTTTGGCTCTGAAACAAAGCACCAATCTAAGGTTGTAGCTCTAGGTAGGCATAGTACGTACGTACTTAATTCCATCGAATAATGTAATAACACTATTCTCATTGTTAAGCATAGGAACAGTCATGGTAGATCACATAAAAGAAGCCAAAGATGACAGAAGAGAGGGAGCTAGCAGCTAGCTGAGAGCAGAGAGACAATTAGCGTGGACTCTAATTAGGTGATCTGGAAATGCTTGGAATTAGCAGTGTTTCCTGGGGCTGGGGATGTCATATGATATTTAGTAGTAGCCTGAGTACTTTCTGATCGGTATTGATGACTGATACCCCGGCGGCTTGAGCCCTCTCCATAAGGTTCACCTGAGCTCTTGCGGCGCCTCTCATTGTGACCTGCCAAACGTCGGCGACAGCTTCTCTTTGCTTCATCAAACTCAGCTAGCTCATGGAACCTGTGTAGTGCACAACAACATTGAAAATTAAGTTCTAAAACAGGATGACTAAATAATGACCGGATACAATTTTTATTCTTTGAAGAAATGATACTTAGATTCCGCACAATCCAAGTAACATAGGGGATGTGAATTCCATGATATTTCATATAGAACCAGTTATACATGGTTTGCTGCTGAGGATTGTGTATATCCTCCCTGTTTTATTAAATGATATAAGCGCAAGGCCGAGCCTCCTAGTTTGATTGGGTTCCGACCCCATTTCAAAATAAATATTTGCTAAACATGATTTAGCAAACTAGCATGAGGGCTGACTATGTTATTTTACCTCTGGCGAACATTTACAATACTGTTAAACCTTGATTTAATGAGATCATTCAAGCATATGCACACTATAGTACTATCTGAGCTTTTGTTTTGTTTCCTGGGAAAATGCCACTTCCAAGAGAATATAATCTGCTTAGAAAAGCAGTTAAATAGCTGTAAACCTAATGCTTTTTGTGACATGATTTAGACAGGAAATATATTTAATATACTAACTGAACTTTCAAGTTCTCCACGGATAACATGATGCCAGAACCGTAGCAAAATTATTTTCATCAACAAAGAGTTAGTGGTAAATCATACAGAAGGAGAAACAAGAAAGAAAGATGATAGATCAAAAACCTGCTGCATTGCTGACAAAACCTCTGTCGAGCCCCGGAGACGACCACAATAGCTGCCTTGGAGTGAAACTCACAAACCTTATGGCGGCGATGGTAGATCTTTGCATCACCCAAATCAGCACCACACCTATCTGCTTGACAACTCGGTGCTGAAGACGCTCCACCTCCACCTCCGCTACTGGATCCTGATTTTTTTCCAGTACTCCCAGCTGCCTTGACCTTGTGCTTCTCATTTTCTTCAAATCTTATGCTGATCAACCCGCTACCGTGGCCACTAGTCTCATCTTCGTCCGAGTCATCTTCAACTTCATCAGCATTCTTGTTGAGCATCTTTTCTTTCCAAGTTTGCCTCTCCATTGAGGAAGCTAAGCTAGCTCTAGCTCACACACAGTGTGTTGGGGAAGACTTGGAGTTATGAAGGCCATGAAGAAGGTGTATTGAATTAATAGGGTGAAAAAAGTGGAAGAGGACCACAACTACACCAACTCCATTTTATGTGACAGCGCGCGTGTCAATATCTTAAGGTGGTAAAAACTGGAATGAAACGGTGAATACACATAACAAAGACTTCAAACTAAAAGATGACAACTTTGGTTGCAATTTGTCTCAAACATGGTACAAAGCTCTTCTTTTATGGAGGAGGGTTCTTTGGTTCGACATTAATTACTTATATATGTTTCACTCATCTCTTATCATGTCAATTAACCTGTCATCATGTCAATTAACCTGTCCAGGGGGATCCTATAAAACTATCTAAAATTATCCTTTTGGGAATCGCGGATCAAACATCTGAAAAGCCATTATCTATTGTTGAGTATATTATGCAAAACACTATAAACAACACTAAGGTCCTTAATTTAAATAAAACATCACATATAAGAGCCTTCAAGGTGGTTAAGCAATAACAATATCTCTATGAGAAAAGGAGGCCGAAGAATGTGAGTCTCTAACATACGACACATGGAGCTGGCTTGTGTTAGAAGTAGAGCAAGGCGTTTTCAATCATACCCAGCTTTTGAGAGTGAGAAAGAATTTTGATTTGATAAAAGATATTACGACGGTTCTCACTATATACATTCCTAACAAATGAATCGGATTATCCACGAGTAGAATGAGACTACGTGAGAAGCAATTGTCTAACAAACAGAACTACATTGTCTATGTCAAAACACGAGTTTGATTACTTTTCCACAACACAAAGTTGTCTTTCAAACATAGAGATATTTTGTGCTTAATTTCTCTCTGTGATTAGATGAGTTTAATTGATCAGACGACACTTGAATAGTTTACGTGTGTGTCTATATATATATATATATATATATATATATATATTACAAGCCTGTAGAGTAGTACGTTGTGGTTCAGATAGCTTAATGTGTATTAATTGAAAGAGACATGACGGGTTCCAAGTGAACAATTAATAAAGGACCAGAGCAGATATGATATGCATGCTTCAATTAAATTTGCGTACTGGATCGGAGTAAATTAACATGCAGTACAACTAACTACTTCTGTTGCTTTATTCAATCAAACTGGCCATAGACGAAGGTTTAGGTCTTAAATCTATGGTGAATGCTTTCTCTGCTCGTCATCTACTTTACCCCCCCATGCCTTTATTGTATGTAGAATCTACTGTACATGTATTCTATGTACGCATAATACGTGCAAGACCACAGTTAAATCATCTTAAAATAGATCCTTGATTTGAGTATTAGTACTTAGAACAAGAGCAACCAATATAGATTCTGATAAGTGTTCCCCCTTGCTCGATCTAGAGCAACCAACTCCAAATCAAAAAATGTAGATTGTTAAATTAGTAGAGGTCCATTCTAGAGAGAACCTTCTTACTTTAAGGATTTTAAGAATTTTTACTAGTAAAAGATCAAATTTTTACTATAAGAATTTGAGGATTTTTATTATTTTACACCCGTATATGATTTAATTCAATGATTTCAACCATTGATCTTTTAGATTCCTATACAAAATTGTGTCTACAAAAAATCAACCAAATCCATAATCATTTGGTCATTCAAACTTGTGTAAACAAATGTAGTTCGTTTAATAAAATTAAAAACATTAATTGTGCTCATCAAATAGTTAAACGTTTTCCGATTTAGCTAATTTTTTATAAGACTCATACGTGTATATGTAACTAGAGAATGAATGGTTTAGATTATTAAATTACATGCTAAAAATAAAAACATCCTCACATTTCAAATTTAAGGAGGTCTTCTTTAAATCCTCATATATATATATATAAAACACTTCTTGCTCAACGCTCTAGGGCTGGAAGGCGGCGCGGGGCTGGCCGGAGGGAGGCAGGAGGCCTCCCAGACTTCTTCTGGGCGGCGTTCGAGGTCGGAGGAGGTCAGGCTTGCCGGTTTCTGGGCAGCCACCTCACCTGCAGTTGCAGGTTCTGTGCAGCACCGCATAACCATCGCCGGCGACTCCACCGGACCGTAAACCCCTCCACACGACCCCCAGCGTCCCTCCGGCAAGCCGCGCCGCGCCGTCGCCGCTCGATCGAGGCCGGAGGAGCGACGTCCGCACTTTTTCTGGGTTGCGGACGTCCGCTCTCGAACGGCTTTATATATATATATATATACACTTCTTGCTCAACGCTCTAGGGCTGGAAAGGTTAAAGTCAAGAACTCAAGTCATGTATATGTCATATAAATAAGTACTCTGATATTATATTAGAATTAGAGCATCATTGATCACGAGTGAGAACTATGCTAACAGGACCTTTGCCTAAGATTTTAACCTCTACTGATTTTTTCTCTACGAGTACGTGAGGGATGCTTTAACTTAAAGAACTTTGGTTAATATGTTTCACTACTGTTTTGTGGTATAGATGGCATGCTAGAAATCAAATCAGGTTTGAGAGCGGTGTCTTTTCAGTTGTTGGGGTTTGTTGCCTAATTTCAAGGCATATCCAAGCAGCTAGTTGACTAGCAACAAGTCATATGCATAATATAATTCAAGATCTATGTACCTTGACATAAATTAGTTTTGGTGCTTGTTGTAGATTGTAAGGTACTGCTAGAGTGGTTGAGGTTAATTGACA
Organism: Rosa rugosa; assembly: GCF_958449725.1. NCBI lineage: Eukaryota > Viridiplantae > Streptophyta > Magnoliopsida > Rosales > Rosaceae > Rosa > Rosa rugosa. The sequence goes on along the minus strand of NC_084821.1, from coordinate 50,758,920 downwards.
TTCCTCCATTATTGGATGGATTAAATTCATTCAGATGGTGTTTGAAAACTTGAAGAGGGTTTTGCAAAATTCAGTGGTGTCTATTGTGATTATCAATGTCAATTTATTGGTGCTTTTGCTTGTAATCTTGATATCTCTAGTTTTATTGAGGCAGAAGTCATGGCAGTCATCACGGCTATAGAGCTTGCTTGGGTCCACAAATGAAAACATATTTACCTAGAGGTAGATTCATCTGCTGTATGTGAATATATTCGCTCTCCTTCACTTATGTCTTGGCAACTTCAAGTACGTTGGTTAAATTGCTTATACATGATCTCACAAATGAAATTCAAATCTTCACACATATTAGAGAATTTTTGTCGGAGCAAGTATGATGGAATGTGCCTCCTCCTTTTATATATCTTGCTGTATTATGAGAGTGATATATTGGGTCTTCCACAGTTTAGATTTCGTTAACTTTTTTCGTTTTTGCTTATTTCTTTCGGATAGTTTGGTTTGATCCTGCTCTGTTATTATTCACCTTTTTTGAATTAGAGTGTTAAGGAGTTTGCTCCTCTGTTATCACTCAATTTATCAAAAAAAGATGTCAAAGGTTTATGTGAATAATATATATATATATATATATATATATATATATATATATATATATATATATATATATATATATATATATAGAGAGAGAGAGAGAGAGAGAGAGAGAGAGAGAGAGAGAGAGAGAGAGAGAGAGTTGCAATAGGTCATGGCATATATCTATCTAAAAAAAAAGGTCATGGCATATATATGTGAATGGTACAAGCTGACTCACGTACGGGACCTTATTATATTAATGGATATGCTATCAGAAAAGGGTACCTAAATAGGCACACCTCATAGAGAGAAAAATCAATGCGATAGGACCCTGAATTCACATGGTCATAGTACTCAGATACCAATGGTTGATGCATGTCATGGGGTTTTCTGTACCTAGCCCTTGTGGACCTCAACTTTTGTCTAGTTTGATCTTCAAGTTAATTTTATCTTAGAAGGAAGAGAAAGAATAAGAAAGAGATAGCAACTAATTCTTCTTCCCAGCTAGTATGCAATAAGCTAGATTTGCAGTAAGTGGGTTTCTTTGCATGTCTACATCGATCAAAGTTCTGTGTCTGCTCGATGTAACTAAAATTATACATATTTTGAACGCCATTTTGAACGTTAGTGATTATATCTTTCAGAAGAATGAGATCTACATAGCGTAAATTCATGGTGAGGATGTATAAGCTATTTCAAATCGAAATATAAAAATACTTTGCATAAATGTTTACAAGGTAGTTGGTTTGGAACTAGATATAATTTCGATTTCATCATGTTTTCACAATTCAATTAACCACATGTTTGGCCCCTGTGCCTTCACTAATTTAAGTTATGGACGTGCTTAACTCCAATCTCGCCACACGTGATAGAGTATATGAGAAAACCAAGAGCTAGAGCTTAATTTGGGGAGTGCATCAATCGTCTTCTCTTAATATATGCAGACTTAACAATTATGCCCTAATTTCCCTTTTCCTTTTCAGGATTCAGGCATAAAGACCACCACTGTGGTCCTCGCAGCATCATTGCTCGAACATCGATCGATCACCTCACTGGCTTCCGCGTCCCCTTTGTATGTTATAGCTTGTAAGATTCTTCCTACTGTCGAGTGTCGCACCAAGTTATTTTCGCCACAACATTGTGCCCTATCACTCTCAGTACTCTTGAGTTGGGTTTTGGTCCCGACCTTAATTTTTGGATTCCTATCTAGTTTTCTTTGTCATGGAGTACTTCTAAGGAGGGACGACCTTGTAGTAATCAGAAAGCCTTTCAGGATATATCATCATTCTTCAGTGATGTAGAAAACCAAAAGAGAATCCATTTTAAACACCCTTGTTTGGATTTCAGAGAATCGGACTAAACTTCTATATATCGATCAGTCAAATTCTATGGCATTGGATTTGACTAGATTAATTGGATAGGTACGAGAGTTGTTTACAGATCCAAAACCTATCTGGCCCTTGGCTTCAAACCCTTAAACTGAACTTCTTAATTTGCCCAACCTGCTCTCAAACCTAATTGTCATAACCTGAAGTTCTAACCTCATGCCTCATGCCCCAAATAGATGGATCCCCTAACCCTAAAGCCTGGACTTCTATGACAAGATTTTCACATTGTACATTTTAATTAGTTTTTGGCAAGCTACTATCTAGCTTTTTTTGTTGAGACCAAGTACTCATCGGGTAGCTTAATTAGTTTATCATGAGACTATCCTATCCCGTAAAGCAATTAACTGGGTCAAAACTAGTGTAAGCAAATGAATAAAACAGAGAACATTTTATGGCTGGAAAGGGGGCTTCTCCTTCTTCTACCTGTAAAAGAAATAAGACAACTGCACGATGAAATGGAAGTCTCTATAGGTCATTCTCAACCTGGAATTAGTTGGTCCCAAGGTTTTGGCCAATTACATGTAAAAGCACATCCTGCACTCCATGTATGCATATGATTCTCGATACACGATGATGAATTTGGTGATGATATTAAGTCCCTTTCCCACAGATTAATTAAATCGAAGCATTAATTGGCTCTTTCTTCAAACTGCTTTTCTATCGCATTCTCTTTTCCATCATCTTTCCTCCATCCTCATACTTTTTTAGATCCATAAATGGCCAAGAAATAGACTGAGCATTGGATTCCAAAAGAAATATTTCTCAGTTTTTTCACTTGTAAATCCGACAAAACTAGGTACACATACACCTTATTTCAATCAAAATTGTCGAAGGCGAAGTGTA